>NC_053495.1:28066628-28186628 GCF_905171775.1 Rana temporaria | reverse complement strand
CTCCCCCACTATATATATACACCTATGGCAGAAGTATTGGAAAAACATAAAAGAATCAGGACAATTTTATGCAACTATTTACTGATTATTCTGCAGGGACTTGTTTACTCCCATGTGAATGTAAGATTTATAAAGAAAATTGCTAGAAGGCAGGCTGCTATTGCAGGACAGACTCAGGAAGCCATACCTGCTGGGAATCTTCTGCAGCCCTACAGCTGTTGTGAAACTACAAGTCCCATCGTGTCTCCGCCTGTCATGCTTGTAACTGTCAGGCCTCGTACACACGACCGAGTTTCTCGGCAAAAAACAAAAAGCTTTTCGACGAGGAAACCGTTGAGGATCTCGTCGGGCCAAAAAGAGAGCATGTTCTCTATTTTCTTGACGGGAATGGGAAAATTTGGCTCGCCGAGATCCTCGGCGGCTTCACAAGGAACTCGACGAGCAAAACAATGTGTTTCGCCCGTCGAGTTCCTCGGAGGTGTGTACGAGTCTTCAGTCTTGCAATGTCCCAAAGGCATTGCAAGACTGAGGCCCCGTACACACGACCAAGTTTCTCGGCAGAATTCAGCCAGAAACTCGGTTCAGAGCTGAATTCTGCCGAGAAACCCGGCCGTGTGTACACTTTCGGCCGAGGAAGCCGACGAGGACCTCGGCGAGGAAATAGAGAACAATTTCTCTATTTCCTCGTTGTTCAATGGCAAAAGTCGGCCCGCCGAGTTCCTCGGCGGCTTCCACACTGAACTCGACGAGGAACTCGATGTGTTTGGCACGTCGAGTTCCTCGGTTGTGTCTACGGGGCCTTACAGTTACAAGCATGTCAAGCAGAGGCTCAATGGGACATGTAGAGCCACAACAGCTGGAGGGCCACAGTTGCCCACACCTGATTACACTGGACCCTTAAAGGGAACCTGATATAAAACTAAACACCTTTGATAGAAAATTATCAAATAGAACAGAAGAGTCAATGAAATGATCTAACAATTATCTCTCTTTTATTCTTTCTTTTTAGCTTTGAAACGATTTGCGGACTTTGCTTTTCCATCATTTCTCACCAACTTCCTATTCGGGGAAACAGATGCTTTTAAACTATCCAAGTTCTTCTTCGGATTCGGCTTTGGAGGCTTCATGGGACTTGGTAAGAGTATCATTTATTTCTTATATTTTTTATAGCGGAACATTTGCATAGTTTTCATCTCTCTTAGGGCTCTTTCACACCGGTGGACCGTATGTCCGCTTTTTCATCCATCCGTGTACGGATGAAAAGGGACATACATTGGTCCCTATGAGATTGCGGGTGTCAGGGGATGAACATCCACTGACACCCGATCTCACCCGGTTCCGCAATCCTCCGATTCTGCAGACAGAGGAAAACCCTATTTTTCCATCCGTCTGCGGATCGGATCGGGTGAACATGGACAGACGGTCCGTGTTCATCCGATCCCCCCATAGAGGAGGAGAAAAGACAGGGTGGTCCCTGCAAAGTGTCATCAGTGATCCGCCCCGTGTGAAAGAGCTCTTAGATTTTCAGGGACTGCCCCAGGTTTTCTGTATTTATTCCTGCTGCTGATTTTTGGACCTCTGAGATGTTATATATGGCAAGTTCAGATATAATAGCTGGGCAACAGTGTCCCTGAAAATGATCCTACAGGGTCCTGTCACTACAAGGTCAATACTAAATAAGGCTAGCTGATTAAAGTGGTAGTAAACTCTTTACTACCACTTTTACCTACAGGTAAGCCTATAAGAAGGCTTACCTGTAGCTATAAAGAATATCTCCTAAACCTGTACGGTTTAGGAGATATTCCCCTCGCAATGCGCCGTTGATTGCTGCGGCGCATGCGCAGCAGGGATCCTCGGCTAAAGGGCCGGCAGCCGCCGGACCTTGCCGGAATGAGGTCTCCCGCGCGCATGCGTGGGAGTGACGACATCGCCGCTCCAGCCAATCACTGCGCTGAAGCGGCGATACCCAGAAGACACGCGGAGGCAAGATGACATCTCGCTTGCCGTGGACCAGGTAAGTTCTCCACACCTCGTTCCAAGGTAAGTATTTCATAATGAGCTAGTATGCGGTGCATACTAGCTCATTATGCCTTTTGCCTTTCAGCTGTAATAAAATTAATAAAAAAACTTGTTGCGGGTATACAACCGCTTTAAAAAAGATGCACCTTTCTGGTGGCCTGTGTATTCAAACTCCACTGCTTTTCTGATTCTGGCCGATGCAGGTTTTCAACCATCTTAGGCCCCGTACACACGGACGGACAATCCGCTGAAAACGGTCCGCCGGACCGTTTTCAGCGGACATGTCCGCCCAGAGATTTCGGTCTGATTGTTGTACACACCATCAGACAGAAATCCGCGCGTAAACAATACGCGGGGACGTGGCCGCGCCGCGACGTGGCTGCGCCGCGACGATGACGCGGCGACGTGGGCGGCCTTGAAGTTCAAAGCTTCCACGCATGCGTCGATTCAGTACGACGCATGCGAGGGATGGCGGTCGGTCGGACATGTCCGGTGAGTCTGTACAGACGACCGAACACGTCTGACGGACAGGTTTCCAGCGGACAGATTTCTTAGCATGCTAAGAAATTTTTGTCCGCTGGAAACTGTCCGATCCGCCGGACAATTGTCCGGTTGGCCGTACACACGACCGGATCTGTCCGCTGAAACTGTCCGTCGGACAAATATCAGCGGACAGGTCCGGTTGTGTGTACGGGGCCTTAGGTGTGTGAATATCTGCTGCCCCCTCCACATGCTGTTGTGTCTTCTGCCAGCCTGTACCTAACTATAGGGCAGGGGTCTTTAAACTATGGCCCTCCAGTTGTTCAGGAACTACAATTCCCATCATGTGAGAGTTTTACAATTCCTCATGGGATGTGTAGTTCCACAACAGCTGGAGGGTCATAGTTTGAAGATCCCTGCTATAGGGCATAAAGCCCGTTAGAAGAGACCACAGCGTGGTGATGGGGAGCCGGCATTCAGACATCTGAGGTTTGGAATACCTGCAAACCAGAGGAGTATGAAGACATGAGCCACTGGATAGGTAAGTATAGAACACAGGTTGGCCTTACTGTAGTATCAACCCTGGTAGTGACAGGGTCACTTTAAAGTTTTGACCATTATGCATATAATGGGGTTGATTTACTAAAACTGAATCACTTGGAATCTGGCACAGTTCTGCATAGTAACCAATCGGCTTCTAACTTCAGCTTGTTCAGTTAAGCTTTGATGATAAATCCTGGAAGCTGATTGGTTTCTGTGCAGATTTGCACCAGATTTTGCACTCTCCAGTTTTAGTAAATCAACCCCAATGAGTGTCTGTGCTGTGTTCATTTTTATAATTGACCGTGTTTTCTTATGTTCTCTTCAACAGCCATCTACATATCTCTGATTGACAGCCTAAAACTACCGGAAAGTGTGAAAATACTCATTTTAATCATTCTAACAGGTACGTATCTACATTATATATTTATCCTTATTTCTGTTTGATATGCAAAATAAAATGACAGTTAAAATGTTTTTGGTTTTGAAAAGGGTGGGGAAGGGTTAGGCCTCGTACACACGACCGTTTTCCTCGACAAAATCCATCAAGAAACTTGGTGGCAGAGCTTTTTTTGCAGAGGAAAACATTGGTGTGTATGTTTTTCATCGAGGAAACTGTAGTGGAACTCGACGAGAAAAAAAGAGAACAAGTTCTCTTTTTTCTCGTCGGGAGTCTCAATTTCCTCGTCGTGTTTCTCGTCGGGCTGGTTTTCAACGAGAAACCACGATCGTGTGTATGCTAAGAAACTTGCGCATGCTCAGAATAAAGTAAGAAACAGGAGCGCACCTTCGGTAAAGCTAGCGTTCGTAATGGAGATAGCACATTCGTCACGCTGTAACAGACTGAAAAGCGCGAATAGTCTCTCACCAAAATTTTACTAACACGCGGCAACACAAGATTAGTAAAAGCAGCCCCAAGGGTGGCGCCAATGGAATAGAACTTCCCCTTTATAGTGCCGTCGTACGTGTTGTACGTCACCGCGTTTGAGAACAACGAGATTTTGTCTTGACCGTGTGTATGCAAAGAAAGCTTGACAAGATTCTCGACAAGCCTGACAAGGAACTCGTCGAGGAAAACAATGTTTCTTCTACGACAAGTTTCTCGGTCGTGTGTACGAGGCCTTAGAATCACTGGCAGGTTCTTCATTGCTATAGGTCTCCCTACTATTAGTACTTCCATATATAATTCCTCCTATTTCCTGTCCTGATCACCACTGTCCCAGGAACAATAAAGGCCCCTTTCACACGGGGTGGACTCCGGTTGTGATCCGATCGCTCAGCAGGGGATCTGTCCACTGATCCCTTGCCAAGCAGGAGGATGACAGTTCCATGTCCGCTCTACAGCGTGCTCTGCTCTATGAGCCGTTGGACATAAATGGCACGGCTGTCCGTTTACACCCAATTGCCCTCCAATCAATAAGCCCAGACGGTGGGGAACAGATCCCCTTCCTTTTGTTTTTGGCAGATTGGATGGGAGGAAGGCAGGTGTAAATGGACAGTGAAAGCCATTTATACAACGTCCTACAGAGAGCAGATTAGAGGGTGCCTGAAAAATGGACTGACGGACCTATTCGGAATGCTGTGAAAGGGGCCAAATGAGGGAACATCTCCCCTTAAAGTACTAAGACGGGAGTAGCAGCCTGGCAAAGACTCAGCCTTGTTGGGGAGATTTCAGGGGAAATCTCCCCAACAAGGAAACTTGCAGCAATAAAAACCCAGCAGAAGAACCCTCCTTTCCTCACCCTATCCCAAACTTAAAAAAATGTTTTAGCTGAAGTTCTATTTTAATAATTATTTTTAGCACTCCCCCATGACAATGTACAGTAATTATGTCTATAACCTGTTTTTCTTTGTTTGTCTTTTTAGTGACCTGCGGCTGTGGGTGGGGCTTATCCATCGTTTTCAGATGCACCACCCTGAACATGGTGCCCACTATCCTGGGACAGGAAGGACGCGCATTACTACTGGTTATTGCTATCGCCGGTATATATGCAGGTAAGTATTATACTGATTACTATGAGTTCTTACATAAAGGGGCAATGGATTTGACTTTCACCAACTATTCACTGCAGGTGAATCTTTCTGGTACTTTCTTTTGTTTTAAATGCAAGTGATTGATTCACCACTAGTGAATGTTTACTGAAAGTGACTTCACCGCTTTCTAAATATGCCCCAAAGTGTTATAGAAGGAAAATTTCTCATTCTCTTTATTTTTTATGCTTCCTATAGGTCCAGGAGCCAATATCAAGCACAACAGTTGGGAGGTAGCACGTTCGATTGGCTGTACAGCAGAACTTCAAGTTAATAACACAAAGCTGCTGTGGAAGATGTTGTCAGCGCCGGTGAAAAGTATCCTAAAAAATGTCATGGTAAGTATACAGATCACATACTAACATGGGTAAACATGCCATAGAAACACAATCATCACCATACTGACACAATCAGTAACATACAATGGAAACACAACCCATATCATATTGACACAATCAGGACCATGCCATAGAAACACAACCCATATCATATTGACAAAATCAGGACATGCCATAGAAACACAACCCATATCATACAGACACAATCAGGGCCATGCCATAGAAACACAACCCATATCATACAGACACAATCAGGACCATGCCATAGTAACACAGCCCATATCATACAGACACAATCAGGACCATGCCATAGAAACACAACCCATATCATACAGACACAATCAGGACCATGCCATAGAAACACAACCCATATCATACAGACACAATCAGGGCCATGTCATAGAAACACAACCCATATCATACAGACACAATCAGGGCCATGCCATAGTAACACAGCCCATATCATACAGACACAATCAGGACCATGCCATAGAAACACAACCCATATCATACAGACACAATCAGGGCCATGTCATAGAAACACAACCCATATCATATTGACAAAATCAGGACATGCCATAGAAACACAACCCATATCATATTGACACAATCAGGACCATTTCATAGAAACACAACCCATATCCTACAGACACAATCAGGACCATGCCATAGAAAGACAACCCATATCATACAGACACAATCAGGGCCATGTCATAGAAACACAACCCATATCATACAGACACAATCAGGGCCATGCCATAGAAACACAACCCAAATCATACAGACACAATCAGGACCATGCCATAGAAACACAACCGATATCATACGGACACAATCAGGACCATGCCATAGAAACACAACCCATATCATACAGACACAATCAGGGCCATGCCATAGTAACACAACCCATATCATACAGACACAATCAGGACCATGCCATAGAAACACAACCCAAATCCTACAGACACAATCAGGGCCATGCCATAGTAACACAACCCATATCATACAGACACAATCAGGACCATGCCATAGTAACACAACCCATATCATACAGACACAATCAGGACCATGTCATAGAAACACAACCCATATCCTACAGACACAATCAGGGCCATGCCATAGTAACACAACCCAAATCATACAGACACAATCAGGGTTATGCCATAGTAACACAATCAATATCATACTGCCACAGTTAGGAAAATGTCACTTGCAGGCCAAAACACTGCACAATTCTGCTTGCCAGTGAGGGAGCAGTAAGGGAGCTGGTCAGGCCAGTGGGGGAATGATGCTATTGGAGCAGGTGTGTGGTTTCTACCAACCCTGGTGTTGGGAATCTGCCACCTATTTTCTTCCAACACATTGTGGTGCAACACATGTGTTTTCCAGTGTGTTGGAGGGTCAAGTGCATTGGGTGGCACTGGAAATAAATGAGTGTGCACCCTATAGTGCCTAAACCATGTGTTAATGTCAATGCATTTAGGGCTCATTCACATCATGGCATATTATTGCCAAACCCAGAGCAGATCTTCCCATGTCTGGCCAGTAAAGGCATTTTCTTAACACGGTCCTAGTATATTTATTCCACAGACTTTCATTTAGTGTGTCTTTTCATTTGTGGGGGTACAAAATAACTAAAGACTGGAATCTAAACAAGTTCTCTATTATGTTTTCTAGAAACGAACGAGTGAATTTAAGGGCATTGGAAAAGAAGTGAAGTCTTCATTTACAGACACCAAAGAAGAAGTCGAAGGTGAAAAGGGATATAACGTTCAGAAAGAGAAACAGCTGCACCAGAAGAGCTTTGTGCCGACAACACAGAAGAAGTTTGATGTGAAGACTATGCTACGTTGTGAATGTAAGTATGAGATCTCTTGGAATTTGTAAAGTATTTATCTCTACATCTCGACACCAGACTGTGGAGATACCAAGACATCGTAAGACTTAAAAAATATTGAAATCACGTTTAAAAAAAATGTTTTAATTTCTCTAAACTTTGTCTTTCTCTTTTCTTGCAGATATCATCCAACTTGGTGTCACCAAGTGTGAAGAATGGTTCGCGAAAAAACATGAAGAATGCATGTGGGCAGTTTTTCTGCCGATAATCAACCACATCCTGTGCTCACCTATGAAGCTTTCAATCCTGTGTTACATTTTAAACAGTAAGTACTTTTTCCAGTGATAATATTTACCTTTAAAAATTTCATTTAGACATTACCCAGATCAACACTTAGGCCCCATACACACGAGAGGATCGATCCGCTGGAATTGATCCGCGGACCGGCTCCAGCGGATAGATCCCCTGGTGTGTACGATCCAGCGGATCTGTTTCTGCGGATTTTTGTCCCCGGGGATGGATTTCCAGGGGATCAAAATTTCTTGACATGCTAAGAAATCGATCCGCTGGAATCCATTCCAACGGATTGATCCGCTGGTCTGTACAGACTCACCGGATCAATCCGTCCGAATCCATCCCCCGCATGCATCGTAATGATTCGACGGCATGCGTGGAATTCCTTATATGACAGCGTCGCACACGTCGCCGCGTCATCATCGCGGCGACGGCGCGACACGTCACCGCGGACGGAATTCCGCTGGGATTTTGATCTCATGGTTAGTACAACCATGAGATCAAAATCCGCCAGAGGATTTATCCGCGGAAACGTTTCCGCGGATAAATCCTCTCGTGTGTACCCGGCCTTACACCTGTATACCCCTTGTGGACCACAGCAAAGTTTACCTTTTAGCTATGGTCCTATTGATTCCAAGATAACTTTGTCATTACAACAAATGAATACATAGATTGTCTTTTTTGTGTGTGCAATGCTTTTTATGGGGGTCCTGTCCTCTCAGGAGTAGAGTGGATTCCCTACTGAATTACAGCCGAACGGATGTCAGTTTTTTTTACATTTGTACCCATTCAGTTTGTGCCCAGTGGACCCATGACAGCTGTTTGGGGCGACTGGGTGTAAACAGACTCTGATGTCAATTTACATCAGGCCACCTCTGATCCATCACATTTAGGTTCAGAAAAATGGAAGAGGACACAGCCTTTTCCCCTTTTTTGTCCAGACCTGTACAGACTTGGAGGTAGGTAGGTGTAAACAGACATCTGTCTGTCTATAAGGGCTGCATGGAATTTCCGATCAGGTCCACCTGAAAAACTGACACCTGAAAACTGATCAGAATACCTGTGTGAAAGGGCCCTTACTTGCAAGGCTGCTGTATTACATTATATGTAGATCAAAGGTCGCCCTTTTTATCTGCTGTAGACAAACAAGCAAAAATAACATTGCTACATATGAACTCTTCTTGACACTATAGGCATGGTTCTGTAAGACCCGTTCAAATCCAGCAATTTGGAATCGTGGGTGGATTTGCCGTGATTACAAATCGTACTGCAATCCTGGCAAAACGCACCACGCGGGTTTGTGTGCCATTTATTTTTAATGGCACCTAAAACGCGGTGCGATTTTGCTGCGATAGGATCGGATTGGATGTCGGTGGGTGTCAATCAGGGTGGATATAAATCAATGATTTAAATAAAAGATTTTTTCGATTTAAATCTTTTTTTTTTTTTTTTATCGATTTTTTTGATTTTTATCAAATTTATTTTAATAAAATGCTTTTGGAGTAAAAATCGATCCAAAAATAGATGTCTACTTAAGATACATTAATAATTTATTTTTTTCAGCATGAAATGGAGCTTAGATGTGTAGCATGAGGCTGTATAGTCTGCAATATTTACATTTTTGGTAAACTCATTCACTTAATGCAAGCTCTGCAAGCTGAGATAAATTGCACTGCATTGATGCATTCACACAGTTTCACAGTAATCATGAGATAAAACAAAATTCAGGAATATTCCTTTATCCCATTGTTTTGCAAATCTATGTACCGTATTTTCCGGCGTATAAGACGACTCGGCGTATAAGACAACCCCCTAATTTTCCAGGAAAAATTTTGGTTTTGGGATATACTCGCCGTATAAGACTACCCCCTTCATACTAGTCTGTCTGGAAGCCGAGGGTTAGCCAGAACAACCGCTGACAGAAACAGGCTCTTTTCAAGCCTCACTATGCCATTACATGCCCCCACTATGCCATTACATGCCCCCACTGTGCCATTACATTACATGCCCCCACAGTGCCATCACATTACATGCCCCCACAGTGCCATCACATTACATGCCCCCACTGTGCCATCACATTACATGCCCCCACAGTGCCATCACATTTCATTCCCCCACAGTGCCATCACATTACATGCCCCCCAGTGCCATCACATTACATGCCCCCACAGTGCCTTCACATTACATGCCCCCACAGTGCCATCACATTACATGCCCCCACTGTGCCATCACATTACATGCCCCCACAGTGCCATCACATTACATGCCCCCACAGTGCCATCACATTACATGCCCCCACAGTGCCATCACATTACATGCCCCCACAGTGCCATCACATTACATGCCCCCACAGTGCCATCACATTACTTGCCCCCACAGTGCCATCACATTACTTGCCCCCACAGTGTCATCACATTACTTGCCCCCACAGTGCCATCACATTACTTGCCCCCACAGTGCCATCACATTACTTGCCCCCACAGTGCCATCACATTACTTGCCCCCACAGTGCCATCTCTTGCCCCCACAGTGCCATCATTTGCCCCCACTTTCCCCCCCACTGTGCCATCACTCACGTTTTGCAGGCCGGTGACAGTCTCCGTCTGCTGCGAGCGTCCATGATTTCAAAGCCGCGCCGTCTTCTCAGCGTGTCCTGTGATTGGCGGAACACAAATTTTCCCAGTAGCGCCTCTGTTCTGTGTTCCGCCAATCACGGATGCCTTCTCATCTCGTCCGAGGATGCACGGAGACCGTACCAGGCGTATAAGACGACCCCCGACTTTGGATGCATTTTTTTGCATCCAAAAAGTCATCGTATACGCCGGAAAATACGGTACTCTACAAACTGTATGATTGAATTGTTTCTTATAGCACTGCTTTACTAACCTGACAGCTTATTATTCTAAATAAGAAACTTTCATTTTGTTTGCAAGTATTAAAGATTCTAACTACCAGCAAGAATAAGTCCTTACATTTAAAGAGCACCTGTCATTTCAGACCCATTATGGCAGGGCCTGTTAGCGGGCATCCACTCACCTGCTGCCACTACATCCCTCACCTTGTTGTGTCACTGCCACATCACCACCCATCCCATTAAAGTGAATGGGACTGTCGGTGAGACAACAACGGGTCAGAGGAGGAGTTACTGCCGGACAGAGATGACAGTTGCTCTTTAAAAATTATGATTTAAATCAAGCCTATTTACTAGTGATTTAATTACATACATCTGTTGACAGTGTCTTCTATAACTTGTATTTCATGATGCATTTCTTTCTTTTTTAGTTGGAGAATCATGGTGCAAGAAACGTATTCCTTATGAAAATCAATTTGGAGAGATGTACGATCAAGCCAACTCAGCCGTAAGCAATGTGGGCAGTGCGGTTTCCAGCAAACTCATCACAGAGGTAAGTGTGTTAGCCAAAGCTCTTTGGATGGGTAAAGCTCATTAACCCTTCTTCTAAAGTTTTTTTTGGACCAAGTGTTTCTATCATACGTTTTATTTAACTCCCCTTTTATCTTAACAGAAGGAAGACGATGTTGGTGCTGGAGAAAAGATAACCAAAATGAGCATGAAGGACAAGATCTTAATGGCGGTTGAAAGGAGAGGTGCGATATTGGAAGGATGTACGGCTTTAATGAAGAACGTACTTGTGCTCACCTTCATTTTAATCTTCTACTCGTAAGTAATCCATAAACTTTCTGAAAGTATCTCTGTACACAACAACTAGGGATTACCGCACATGATAATTGGCAGGGAGCCTTCAAACAGTTAAACATTTCAAACTGACTTTGGAAATTAATAAGAAGTAAACAAAAAGAACAAATATCTGATATACAGCAGCATATCGGTTCTTAGGCTTGGTGGCGGCATTTGTTTTCATTTTTCACACTAAGAACATTATTTGTAAGTACAGCTGAGTACCTGTTAATTATGAGATTTACGAGCTCTTTGTCACTTCCGGCACACTGACCTAAAATGTTATCAGCTTTCTCTGCTGTTAACTAGGGAACCACTCTCTCCCCCAAGTAATGGAGATTAGGTGAGGGGAGGTGTTTGTCCTTCAAATTTGAACATAAAAAAATCAATATACTCTGCCATGAAGCTAGAAGTTTAGATATATATTTTTTACCAGGTCACACTGGTATAGCTTGGACCAATATAAGTATGCATATGTCATACCTGGCCGATACCCATAGAAGCTGGAAATGACCGCAGTAGGAACCGCTACTACAGTGATCGCCACTAGCTTCCAGTTCCCTTGCCAAGCGGCTGCTTTGCTGCTTAGTGAACACTGGAGGTCTCTCGCTGGGCATGGGCACTATTAGGAAAGCACTTACGCACTCTCTGATTGGATGAGGTGGAGATCATGACACTATAAACATTAATGGCTCTTAGTTAATAAACAGACATACTGGGCCAGATTCACATACATTTGCGGCCGTGTAACGTAACCCGTTTATGTTACACCGCCGCAAGTTTCCAGTTTTAGTGCCCGATCCACAAAGCACTTACCTGGAAACTTGCGGCGGTGTATCGTAAATACGTCCGGCGCAAGGCGTTCCAATTCGAATGGGCGGGTACAATTTAAATTAGGCGCGCTCCCGCGCCGGACCTACTGCGCATACTCCGTTTCGTAACCCGTGCTTTGCGGGAAGTGACGTCATTTTTTCGAACGGCGACGCGCGTAGCGTACTTCCGTATTCCCGGACGTGTTACGCAAAAGACGTTAATTTTGGCGCGGGAACGACGGCCATACTTTATACAGCAATACGATTGCTGTGTAAAGTTAGGGCAGGTCAAAAGACGTCTAAAATTGCGACGGGAAACTAGAGTAGCGGCGACATAGCGAACGCGAAAAACCGTCGTGGACCCCCGTAACTGCTAATTTGCATACCCGACGCTGGTTTACGACGCAAACTCCCCCCAGCGGCGGCCGCGGTATTGCATCCTAAGATCCGACAGTGTAAAACAATTACACCTGTCGGATCTTGTGGATATCTATGCGTAACTGATTCTATGAATCAGTCGCATAGATACTCTGAGAGATACGGCGGAGTATCTGAGATACTCCGTCGTATCTCGACTGTGAATCTGGCCCACAGTTTTTTAGGGTGGGAAAGAGTATATATACATATTTACCAGGTAATTTGTACATGTCAGTTCATCTTACAAATATCTTTTTCCTTTACAGGGCCTTCAACTACACCAAACAATATAATTCTGACATCCGGCATGACAACTGCTATGTGACGACCTACTTCAAACGGATTGATGCAAGGCGTAAGAAAGAAGTAAGTAAATCTATGGCTCTGATCTTCAGTTTGAATTTAATATTTAAATTTGAATCAAGAGATTAACTTTCTTGTCTTTGCAGAGGAGCAGATATCTACTGCCGATGAAGAAAGAAGAAACTTCCAAATTAGTTTTTCCATTTAGTCTCAAAGTCCAGGGACAAGAGATGGCATCAATAGTGAGTACATTGTATAGTGACTGCTACCTCGGCAGTTATTAAATACATATATATATATAGCTTTCTATTTGGATATTGTAGGGAAATGTTAAAACTGACTGTTGTCTTCTCTTCTCTTCTACAGAGATCGGAGTTATACATAAGTATCTTACTCTTAGCATCTCTTATTCTAATTGTGGCATTCGACAGGACCCTCTTTCACATTCTGGATGTAATAAGGAGGCATTCATCCATTTCCTATGTCTTTGCAAGTAAGTAACTATTTTCCTCATAAGGTAATGGTAATATCACAGGCCACTTCATCCATGGGTAGCACAAATTACTTACATACCGTATGCAAGTTTAGTTTTTGGCTGGGGGGGGGGGGGTAGTCAGCCTAATTTTTGATTTGTATAGTTGTGTTTCTCTCTAAACTCAGTGAGGTTGCAGTTTCTCACTATTTTCAATAGGTGTCACTAGTGCCACTGGCTCTACTATGAGGTTTCCCTAAGTTATTAATATTTCCCCTAGCCATCCTTTTATTAGGGTCGGGCGACTGGGGCATGATGGGGGAGGGTATTATGGGTGAATGATGGGAGAATGATATTCCTAATTGCAGGGCCAGAGAGACAAAATATATTACAGATAAATGTCATATCTTTTTCTCAAAACTTGTCACTTGGTTCTAATCTTGTATTCTTTCTCAACAGGTAATCACAAACTGGAGGTCGAGGTGGGAGGAGACACCTTGATGGCGAATATATTAAGAAGAACAGTTGGCCTTCTAAATTCAACGTCAAACACATTCGAGACCAGCAGCAATGAAGGTAAGTATCCAAATATTGTCTTATTCTGTTAGTATTTTGCAGACACTAGAGGAAGAAAGGCTGCTCTAAGCCAAAGACTCAGGGCCAGATTCTCAGTCAGCGGCGTATCTTTGCCCGGGCATAACGTATCCGATTTACGTTACGCCTCCGCAACTTAGACGGGCAAGTTCTGTATTCTCAAAGCACTTGCTCCGTAAGTTGTGGCGGCGTAGCGTAAATCGGCCGGCGTAAGCCTGCCTAATTCAAATTTGGATCAGGGGGGCGTGTTTTATGTAAAACTACTGTGACCCGACGTGATTGACGTTTTTGCGGAACGGCGCATACGCCGTCCGTGAAATTTCCCAGTGTGCATTGCTCCAAAGTACGCCGCAAGGACGTCATTGGTTTCGATGTGAACGTAAATGACGTCCAGCCCCATTCACGGACGACTTACGCAAACGACGTAACTTTTTCAAATTTCGACGCGGGAACGACGGCCATACTTAACATTGGTACGCCGCACTTATGCCTCATATAGCAGGGGCAACTATACGCCGGGAAAAGCCTAACGTAAACATCGTAACTTTGCTGCGTCGGCCGCGCGTACGTTCGGGAATTCGCGTATCTAGCTAATTTGCATACTCAACGCGGAATTCGACGGAAGCGCCACCTAGCGGTCAACAAAGAAATGCAGTTAAGATCTGACGGCGTAAGAGACTTACGCCTGTCGGATCTAATGGATATCTATGCGTAACTGATTCTAAGAATCAGGCGCATAGATACGACGGGTCGGATTAGGACTTACGACTCCGTACATGGCGCTGCGCCGTCGTAAGTCCTTTCAGAATCTGGCCCTCAGATCGCCCATTTTAGGTTTGGAGGCCATTTGATGGCAGAGTATTTAAAGTGGTTGTTAACCCCCTTTGCCAACTTTACATAATCCTCCTTGTTTTATAATGACAGGAGCCCCTGTCTTTGGGTTTCATTAAAAAAATGCCTCCTTTACCATATTTCAGACCGACTCCCTGCAATCAAGTGACCCGCCGGCTCTCTCCTCTGCCCGGCTGACAGATGCAGCGGGCGGGGCTGAGATTCTCCCGCTGACGTCAGCCGGGATGCTAAGAGGAGAGAGCCGGCCGGTAATGTGATCGTGGGGCGCTACTCTGAAATACATTAACCCCCCTGGCGGTATTCCCGAGTCTGACTCGGGGTTAGATTTTCCTGCTGCGATCGGTAACCCCGAGTCAGACTCGGGCTCGCCTCGCTAGATCCACAGGCATGGTTTTCTTACCTTGTCCCTGGATCCAGCGATGCCACCGCGCTGTGTGAGCGAGCGGGACCTCGCTCGATTCACACAGCGTCCTCCTGTGCCTCTGATCTCCGTTCCCTGCGACGTTACGACGCACGGGAGCGGAGAACGGCGCCAAATTCAAAAACGTAAACAAACACATTACATACAGTATACTGTAATCTTATAGATTACAGTACTGTATGTAAAAAATACACACCCCCCTTGTCCCTAGTGGTCTGCCCAGTGCCCTACATGTTCTTTTATAAAATAAAAACTGTTCTTTCTGCCTGCAAACTGTAGATTGTCCATAGCAACAAAAAGTGTCTTTTTATGTCAAAAATAGTTTTAGAGCAGCTAGAAAACAGCGATAATAAATTATAATCACTTACAGAATTGAGCGATAGCGATTTGTGGGGAAATTCGTCATAAAAAAATAAAAGTAATGACAGCGACAATTCTGCAACTGAGCAAATTTCAGTGATTTTGAGTTGATTACATTATTGAATATTTTTTATTATTATTATATTATTATTTGTTATAATTATTTATAATTATTTATTATATTATAATTTATAATTTTGTTTTTAAAAAAATTTCATACCCGGGATCCCTACAATACTCTTGTTTGGTCAGATTTAAGTGCCTAAGTTCCTAAGAATTACAGACCTACAGTATAAAACGCCAAATTTCCTTGCAAATAATGGTACAGATTTCAGCACCTTTTTTCTGAAAGAATCATACCGCCAGGGAGGTTAAAGGAGGCATTTGAGTTACTCTCCAAATTTATGTAGAAAACGGAAATGCCTAGAATCTGCAAATTATTCTACAGCTCATTTTAGTTTTAGCAAATACAAACTTAGTGAATATTTATTGTATCCGTATATAATTTTACAATTCTTGATTGTTCTAATTTGTAACATCTCTTTTTTCATAGAGTGCCTCCTGAAACCAACTAAACTGACATTCTGGGATTACGTCATAGCCTGTCTACCCATATTTGGACGTATTCTCTTTATGTTCCTTCAAGTCTACCTAAATCGCCTGTGCCGAGTCATAGCATCTTATTACTTTCCAGAGGTAAGTCTCAACTTTAAGGGCCCATTTACACCTCTCTGGTGAGTTGCGATAATGGGTTTTACACACAATCATTATGTATGTTAGCACATTGTAACCACTTAGTGCCATTAGATCTTTAAATGTATTTAAATGTCTTTTCTGATTGTTTCCTTTATTTTTTTCCCCAACAGAGAGAGAAACAGAGGGTCGAGTGTTTTTATAATGAACAACTCCGGAAGCGGAGCATCTATGCTGACATCATTAGGAAGAAAATCCTGTATAAAGTCCGGAACGACCGACTAAATGTAAGTAAAACTACTATATTGACGTTAGCACCGACTCCCCCGTTTCTCCTTCAGCTGTTTACTGACTGGTCGGGCAATAGATTACACTTAGCTTACTACTATCAGCCATTTCAGTTTCTCTGGCCATATATATTGTAATCATGATCTGCATACTTAAAACAGATCAGGAACAGCCTGAATACCATCCTTTTCAAAAGGAGGACAGAAATTGCAGCCTGCATAGCTTTTTCAGCACTGGTTTAATGGGGGCCCCTTGTTTTCTAAGATCTTCAGGGTACTAAGATCATATGTCAGGCTGTACTTCTAAAAGATCTAGTGATTGGCTTCATTTCATGGTGCACCTAGGTTATGTATTGCTAAGTTTTAGCAATACATACCTATAGGCAGGGGCGGACTGACAACTCATGGGGCCCCCGGGAAATAGAAGACTATGGGGCCCCTGGGCTTACAGATGGCCATCACGCCAGGAGGCAGTGCAAAGGCAGGGCAGCTAAAATCTCGGGATTTCACATCAGAAGCATGTCGGTTTCGGACATATCAGGGACAGATTTTTACATACTGTCCCTGGTTTTACTGAGTCTGGCAACCCTGATGGGGCCCCCTAGTGACATGGGGCCCAATGACTCAATGATCAGTCCGCCCCTGCCTATAGGTAAAAAGATTGTCAATTTGTCCTTCCATGGTAAAATGACAGGGCATCCTGAACCCTTTATACCTAACTTGTCTTCGCTCCATTGTAACTTCTTCCTCCTCTTATTCCTATTCCTAAAGCTGAATTTCATGTATGGATATTTCTGCATAATTACAATGGTTCAGCTTGAACCAATAGAAGTATGCCTGTTCTATACATACCCGATTCCTGGGGAAGCAGAGAATAACTTTAATAGTCACCTGTTATACCTATTTTCCTGAAAATAAAGAAAGGACACATTGATTGTGATTTTGCTTCTTTTCCTTTAGGTGAAGACCACAATGGGCGCTTTCACCAATCGTTGGACTAAATGGATGGTAAGATTCCTCAGAAGACGCTGCATAGTGTGTAATCGAAGTGAGACGAAGAAATCATTTGTGTGTCCAACACCGGATTGTGAAAGCGTCTACTGCCGTTTGTGCTGGAGGGACATGAGAGAAATCTGCTTTGCATGCAAACCATATGAGGATTTCATTCAAGGTCCTGATTACAGTGACACTGAGTAGGGCAGTGACTAGACTGGAATGGCTTTTGACATTTCCTGGGATTATTGATTCATCATAATCCCTAAACATCTAAACCCCCCACCAAAAAAAAGAACTACATGAGACTTTAAGCCCCTGTGTGCCCTCATGGGGAGGGGGAACATAGAGGAACACCAAGGGATGAGGACAGATAGACGCCATGGGAAGAGGACAGCGGGAAGCCATAGGAAGAGGACAGCGGGAAGCCGTGGGAAGAAGACAGCGGGAAGCCGTGGGAAGAAGACAGCAGGAAGCTGTGGGAAGAGGACAGCAGAAAGCCGTGGGAAGAGGACAGCGGGAAGCCTGTAGGATGAGGGCAGAGGGACGCCGTGGGAAGAGGACAGATGGAAGCCTGTAGGATGAAGGCAGAGGGACGCCATGGGAAGAGGACAGAGGGACACCTGTAGGATGAAGGCAGAGGGATGCCGTGGGAAGGGGACAGAGGGATGCCGTGGGAAGGGGACAGAGGGATGCCGTGGGAAAGAGACAGAGGGACGCTGTGGGAAGGGGACAGAGGGACGCCTGTAGGATAAAGGCAGAGGGACACCGTGGAAAGGGAACAGAGGGATGCCGTGGGAAGGGGACAGAGGGACGTCGTAGGAAGGGGACAGAGGGACACCATGGGAAGGAGACAGAGGGACGCCGTGGGAAGGGGGCAGAGGGACACCTGTAGGATGAAGGCAGAGGGATGCAGAGGAAAGAGGACAGCGGGAAGCCATGGGAAGAAGACAGCGGGAAGCTGTGGAAAGAAGACAGCGGGAAGCCGTGGGAAGAAGACAGCGGGAAGCCGTGGGAAGAGGACAGCGGGAAGCCAAGGGAAGAGGATAGCGGGAAGTCTGTAGGATGAAGGCAGAGGGACAAGGTGGGAAGGGGACAGAGGGATGCCGTGAGAAGAGGACAGATGGAAGCATGTAGGATGAAGGCAGAGGGACGCCGTGGTAAGGGGACAGAGGGACGCCGTGGGAAGGGGACAGAGGGTCGCCGTGGGAAGGGGACAGAGGGACGCCGTGGGAAGGGGACAGAGGGACGCCTCAGTTGCAGCGTGGATTTATTTAGCTTGACAGCAACAGCGTTTGCTCCCACGATACATAAAGCCGCGACTCCAACGCTGTAGGAGGTGATTTCACCACCACAGTTAAAAAAAGAGCATATATGCCGAAGCATGGGGGCATTAGGGGCGGAGGAGCGATTTTGCTCCTAATGTCGCGTACATACGGTCGAAATTCCGACGGAGGCTTGCCCGTGGAAAAGTCCGACCGTGTGTATGCGGCATACATTTTTTGCGGGAGGATGCCCCCATGCTTCGGCATATATATATTTTAGGCACAGGTTGCGTTAAAAAAATGTTTTATTTTTTACTATGTTTTTTTTTGGTATTTGCTTTGCAGGTATCGTATGGTCTTACTGATATACTGTAATGTTACTTTGTTTTAATGTTAACCATCATTTGCTTAGCAAGTACGCCATTCAGTTGCAGCGCGGATTTATTGAGCTTGACAGCAACAGCGTTTGCTCCCACGATACATAAAACCGCGACTCCAACTCTGTAGAAGGTGATTTCACCACCACAGTTAAAATAAAGAGCATATATGCCGAAGCATGGGGGCATTAGGGGCGGAGGAGCGATTTTGCTCCTAATGTCGCGTACATACGGTCAACATTCCTACGGAGGCTTTCCCGTGGAAAAGTCCGACCGTGTGTATGCGGCATAACTTTTTATGCGGCGCACAAAGGTCGAAATTCCGAAGGAGGCTTGCCCGTGGAAAAGTCAGACCGTGTGTATGCGGCATAACTTTTTTGCGGGAGGATGCCCCCATGCTTCGGCATACATAAATGGTGCATGTATGCCCATCATTAGAAGTGGGTGGATAAAGGGAGGTATTCTAATGGTGGGCATACCCACCGATCAATCTTTTTTACATCCATACATCCAACATTGGAAAAAGGATGACTAGCATCCAGTAGGGTAGCTTAGTGTAGTTTAGTGTAGGACCTGCCCTAGAAGAGTCTACCTTGCCGTGGTGGGCAGGCTTGGAATCTATTGGTCAAAAGTGTCAGCGAATGGGCTAGAGGATCACTAGATCTTCACTTCTGGTCAATTGATTTTACCAAAGGACTCTTGGTTTAATCAGAGTATATATGATTGGAAAAGGAAAAAATATGTATAGGTCCATAATTATACTTTCATAAACACACAATAGAAGTGTGGTATATTTACATTTGAATTGCTTCCTCTTTTATTTAATCCTTTCATGGCCGGGGGTCATTACCCCTTGGATACACAGAACACATTTGCAAGGCTGGAAGCAGGGCCGGACTGGCCTACCGGGATACCGGGAAAATTCCCGGTAGGTCGCCTGCTGTCAGTCAAACTAATCAGCTGTGGGCTACGGCCGCGGCCGCACTTTGCAATTATGCAGGGGTGGACGCCTGGCCTATGTTTGGAGGTGTAGTTACTCCAGTGTCAAGTTATGTCACATTATGTGAATAAAAAGCAGCGGCGGGCCGGCCGCCGGCGGGTTGCGGCTGCCATGCTCGCCGCTGCACTTTCCATTCCTTCCCGCACTGTGTGGACTGGAGGCTGGAGCGATCATGTGTCGAGGGAGGGGAGGAGCCGAGCAGGAGAACTGATCATCAGATCTAGTTCCATCGTCCCGTGCGGCGCCAGCACCGCCCACACGCTGGGGGGGGGGGTCAGACCGGTGCCCCCCCCCGACTGAAGCAGAGAGCGCCGCGAGGTAAGGCAGCGGCACAGAACACACAGGGAGAGCCCGAGATTGTGGCTTGGGGGGGGGGGACAGTCAGCACACCCGGCCCAATTATCCCCTTCTCTCCGTGGTCGCGGCGGCGAATGTCACAGCCGAACCGAGCAGAGAGTAGCCGCCTCCCCCTCCTCCTGCATGCACAGCACTGTGTAGACATAAAGGAGGAGAGGGAGGTGGCTACTCTCTGCTCGGTTCGGCTGTGACATTTGCTGCAGCGACCACGGAGAGAAGGGGATCTCGGGTGTGCAGACTGGCACAAGGCACCATCTTCATTACCTTTGTTTAGTGTGCAAGTGACACAGAAAGTGGTAAAGCTAATGCAAGAAACAGAAGGGTGATTCAGCAGATATGTGAGTTAATCACGAGTGGCTGACAAAAACTAGCAATGCTTTGGAATGGGAAATGGTTAATGAAGAAGTCTCACTTCTATTTTTAATGATGTGTTCTGTTTGCCAGGGAACGAAGTACATTTAATACTTTGCCCTATCTTCCTATGTGCTATCTAAAACTTGCTGTAGAGTCCTACAGACCACCCCACTTCCCTCCATCCAACAGCACTGTGTAGACATAAAGGAGGAGGGGGAGGCGGCTTCTCTCTGCTCGGTTCGGCTGTGACATTCGCTGCCGCGACCACGGAGAGAAGGGGATCCCGTCCCGGTGCTCCCCCACAAGGGTCCCCACTCACCAGATCCAACTCCCCGCCAGGAGTACACAGCATGTAGTATAGGCTTCCCAGTTTTCCACTATACCTACATATACCTACTACATGCTGTGTAGCCCTGGCGGGGAGTTGGATCTGGTGAGTGGGGACCCTTCAGGGGGAGCACAGCGGAGTCTGTGTGTTTTCATTTGTGTCATATCTTTACATAATACACTCTTCAAATGTGCTTTAAAATGTTTTTCCTTTTTATGAACAAGAAAATAATGACGTTATGCTGTGGGGCTGGTATGAAATTATTTCCAGGGCTGGTTATCATTCCCAGTCCGGCCCTGGCTGGAAGGGGCTCTATGGCTACTTCTTCCACTTCAAGTGTGTGTAGGGATGTGTAATAGGTGTTTATGTATTTCCATGTGTCCTAACAATGTATATATGTATGTACTGACAAGCCCCTTATGTGACAGTAGTGACAAGGTCCTCTCAATGGTCTTCCAGCTTCACCCCAAGAACAGGATATACAATTAAATCCTGTAATTAAACATTCCCCTTAACTAGGAAAATATATCAAGTTCTCAGGGAATTTTATATTATTTTTTAATTAATTTTATATTCCTACACATTATGTATAGGGAATTCTTTCTTTCCTGTTATCCAGGGCAGAGAATCTGCTCCATTCAGAAGAAGTGTTTTCCTTCCCTCACAATCTATACAAGAGTATTAAGCTTTTCTCTAGTCTCAATTTTAACTGCTTGACGACCGAGTTTTTACAGCAACGGAATGGCATTCCCTTTAATTTGCCGGGCGTGTGGTTGCGCGCGCCGCAGGCTGCGTGCTTGCGATCCTGTCGCAAGCTTCATGACCATGCCCGCGGGACCCGCAGACTCGATGTCCGCCGGTGTCCCGCAATGGGTCACAGAGCTGAAGAACGGGGAGATGTCAGTGTACACACAACATCACCCCGTTCTTCCTAGTGACATGTCACTGATCGTCTGTTCCCGGTCATCGAGAACAGCGATCAGTGATGTGTAACGGCAAGCCACACCCACTAACAGTTAGAAGCACTCCCTAGGTCACACTTAACCCCTTCAGTGCCCCCTACAGGTTAACCCCTTCACTGTCAGTGTAATTTTTACAGTAATCAGTGCATTTTTATAGCACTGATCTTTCTAAAAATTAGAATGGTCCCAAAATGGTGTGAAAAGTGTCCAATGTGTCCACCATAATGTTGCAGTCACGATACGGATCGCTGATCGCCGCCATTACTAGTCATTTTTTTTTTTTATAAAAATGCCATAAAACTATTCCCTATTTTGTAGACGCTATGGGCCAGATTCTCGGATCCTAAAACTATGCGGGCGTAACGTATCTACTTTACGCTACGCGGCCGCAATTTTTACGGGCAAGTGCTTGATTCAAAAAAGCACTTGCCTGTAAAGTTGCGGCGGCGTAGCGTAAATCCTCCGGCGCAAGCCCGCCTAATTCAAATGATCCAGGTAGGGGGCTTGGATCGTTTAAATTAGGCGCGTTACCGCGCCGATCGTACTGTGCATGCGCCGTCCCTAAAATTTACCGACGTGCATTGCACTAAATGGCGTCGCAAGGACGTCATTGGTTTCGACGTTAACGTAAATGGCGTCCAGCGCCATTCACGGACGACTTACACAAACGACGTACATTTTTAAATTTCGACGCGGGAACGACGGCCATACTTAACATTGGTTGCCCCTCATATAGCAGGGGCAACTTTACGCGTCGCAAATGCTACGGAAACGTCGTAAATTCACTGCGTCGACCGCGCGTACTTTCAGGAATCTCGCGTAAATAGCTCATTTGCATAGACGACGGGGAAAACGACGTCGGCGACACCTAGCGGCGGGAAAAAAAATTGCATCTAAGATCTGACAGCGTAAGAGCCTTACGCCAGTCAGATCTAATGGATATCTATGCGTAACTGATTCTAAGAATCAGTCGCATAGATACGCCGGGCCAGATTAGGACTTACGACGGCGCAAATGGCGTTGCGCCGTCGTAAGCCCTTTGAGAATCTGGCCCTATAACTTTTGCGCAAACCAATCTATACACTTATGTAGCACTACCCCGGATGAGCTGCTCGTTTGTTTTGGGTGGCACTACCTCGTGGCTCTCCGAATTCCTAGGGGTGTATGGTGTATATAGCAGAAGTAAAGGAATGTCCGCAACAGGTGTCTTTTGCTGTGCTCTTTATTACCCAGCCGGGTAAAAACATAAAACTTGTGGTGAAGAAGGTAGAGTTGAAAGAAGAAGGAGAATAGCAAATTCAGGCGTAGCAATAGGGAAACAGTCCTGCTCCCATGTGTAACAATTCTTGCGCCACTCCTGACTGAGTGGGATTAGCGTACCCGGACATGCCTCTCTCACTGACCTGGCAGCCAGAGTATCACTCAAACCTTTAAGGATAAGTCTCTGCCACAGACCCTCCTGGAGTGAATTCAGTGAGTAACCTCTGCCACAGGCCCCCCTGATTGTGATTTCGGAGATGAACCTCCTTGGTAGAATTACACCTGGATCTCCTTCAAGTTGCTTTCAGGTACCGACTGACAGGTGACCAGACTCTCAGTGTCCGGATACCTCGATCCCTGGTGGATTGTCGAGACCATATTGGATCGCTAGCTTCTCATTGGCTCTCCTCAGATGGACTCCCCACCGAACAGCTATACCGCTTGGGATCTTCAGGATTGGAAACCCAGTCGACCACTGGGCTCCCTGCCACAGCTCAAATGTTCCGGACCAACATGAATGAATTAATGACTTGAATAACGCTACACATGCAAACTGAATCGCCTCTAGGCGCTTTTTTGCAGCCATTGTCTTCCTGGCTGTAGGATCTTGACACGCTTGGGACACACAGTCGTACACACATATATACTGGGCCAATTTGGCCAGGATCCAATTAACCTACCAGCATGTCTTTGGAGTATGGGAGGAAACCGGAGTACCCGGAGGAAACCCACGCAGACACAGGGAGAACATGCAAACTCCAAGCAGATGGTGTCGTGGTCGGGATTCGAACCAGCGACCCTTTTGCTGCTAGGTGAAAGTGATAACCACTACACCACTGTGCTGCCCCTATGATCCCGGAACCAGGAACTCCGCGTGGCACGCACGCCCCTCCGCGGTAGGCCATAACGCCAGGGCGCCGTGGTGCAGACACCCTAAAGGTGAATGCCGCACTTGAAGAAGACCCAGAACTAATGTAGAAGAAAATATGTAGAAGAATACGTATCGGCCGAAACTGAGGAAAAAAATTGTTTTTTAAAACAAAAAAATTGTGATATTTATTAAATCAAAAAGTAAAAGATATTGTGTTCTTTTCAAAATTGTCACTCTTCTTTTGTTTATAGCGCAAAAAATAAAAACCGCAGAGGTGATCAAATACCACCAAAAGAAAGCTCTATTTATGAGAAAAAAAGGCCATCAATTTTGTTTGGGAGCCACGTTGCACGACCGCGCAATTGTCATTCAAAGTGCGATAGCGCTGAAAACTAAAACTTGGTCTGGGCAGGAAGGGAATGAAAATGCCCGGTATTGAAGTGGTTAAAGGGGTGGTTCCCCCTAAAACAAAATTCTAACAATACATTCGGATGTCTGCTTACACTGCGGGTAGACTGGCTTTTGTTTTTTTTGTTTTAGTACATACCTCGATATCGCCGTTTCCTCGCTTGGCAGTGGGCGTTCCTAGTTGATTGACGTTCCTCAGATGGGCGCATACTGCGCGTCACGACTTTCCGAAAGAAGCCGAACGTCGCTGCGCAGGCGCCGTATAGAGCCGACTCTATACGGCGCCTGCGCAATGACGTTCGGCTTCTGTCGGAAAGTCGTGACGCGCAGTATGCGCCCGTCTGAGGAACGTCAATCAACTAGGAACGCCCACCGCCAAGCGAGGAAACGGCGATATCGAGGTATGTACTAAAACAAAAAAAGAAAAGCCAGCCTACCCGCAGTGTAAGCAGACATCCGAATGTATTGTTAGAATTTTGTTTTAGGGGGAACCACCCCTTTAACTTTCTATTGACACCTGCAGTGGTTCGCAGAGGGCAGAATTGCCATACAACTATACAGACTGGCCCAAAATAAGGGACAAATAAGTGGAAAAGAGGGACAGAGGGACACTGCTCCAAATCAGGGACAATCCCTCGAAATCAGGGATAGTTGGGAGCTATGGAATAGAGATGAGTTACTAAATCATGATTCAACTGGGACATATTTTCTAGCTCTCACTTTAATTTGCTTATATTTGTTCTATTTCCCACATATAAATCATATAAATAATGTTTTCACTTTACCGTCTTCTGTATAATCCTACTGCAGCTACCAATGAGCACCTGGACACAGGGATGGGCTGAATAATTATTTCCTATGCTCAACATTCTCGCATTGTTATTATGACAATCAGCACCGAAGCCATTATCTTGGTGGCGAGTCATGGCTGCATTGTGCTGCTTGTGATATATTGAGCCGTGGACGATGGGCGCACATTTCCGTGCTCCGCTTTTCCACAGAGGGCTTCCAAATGATGAATTGTCCTCATGAAACTGCTCGTCCTATTATTTTATTCTCCTCCAGATACTGTAAATAAGATTTGATAAAGTAATAGGGATTCTTTGAACCTGCAGTGTATTAGAATTATCTGGAAATGATGTGTAATCTCAGGAGGAGAGACAACGAAAACGTAAATTGGATTTAGTGAGCAACATGGCCATTATTCAGCAAAAGTCAGGGCCATCGAATTAGATTCCCTTTCAATTATCGCATGTTTTAGGGTAGGACACAAATTATACATATGACAGGTTCTGACCTGTTTGGATTTCGCCACTTTCCAGGATTTGATTAGCCACCAGCAAAATATGGAGAACCTCAGAGACTGGAGTATTCATTTGCGAAGTTGGAAAAACATGGACTACTATCGTATTCTGTTGTCAAAATGTGTTTTTGAACTACTACTATGTCCTCTTAAAGGACATTTCCAAGATGCTGCAAGGAAATGTAAAATAAAAATGAACAAATCTATATCATATTGTCATTGGAGCAATTTACAAAAACTAGAAGAAATTAAATGGGAACAAAAGCAAATGTGCAATAGTCCTGTTTTTGTTTACATCTCTGTATTTCCATATATATATATATATATATATATTAGGGCTGTTACTGATCAAACTTTTTCTGTTCGATTAATCGTTTGTTTTTTTAATCGATTAATCGACTCATTTCGATTAATTAAAACACACATACAGATCCAACTACTTTTAGCTGATCTCCTTGTAGGCTGATTCCCAGTGCAGCTACCAACCACCGGAAAAATGGATAGCAGGATACAAAAAACACACAAAGGCAGCGCTCGATGGGAATAGCATTAAAACTTTTATAGTCTTCAAGTAGGTAACCAAATAAATATTGCACTGGAGATAAATCGATGTAGCTACATAAACTGTAAACATGGTGCGAGAAATACCAAACGGTATCAAAAGCAGTCATAAAAACATGTAGCTAAGTATGATACTGGTATAAAAATGTGTACAACGATACCACTGCTGAATCCAGATAAGGAGAGGTTAACATCAGTCCGTCGGCATGTAGATGTCCCATGAAGGGAACTATCACAACTCCCAGTGGATGGCTGTAGAATGCCAGGTTGATAGAGGGAAGTGATAGAGGGAAGTGTAACAGCCCTTGCGTGTAGCAGATAGTAAGATCCCGCCGGCATGTCAATATGAAGGCACAGCAAAGGAGCCCTTCAGATGGACACGGCAAGCCCCGCCGGTGTCCGTGACGTTACTGGATCTCCGACGGAACTCCCTGAAGGCCCAGAAGCCAGCGGAGAGGTGAGTACTAATCAAAAGAATTGTAATCGATCAAAAAGATTTTGATCGATTAAAAAAATGAAAGATTAATCGATTAATTAAAAGTTAATTTGCACAGCCCTAATATATATATATATATATACATACACACACATATACACACAGAGGGGCAGATCCTCGTACAGAGGCGCATCTGTACCACGGGCGCAGCGTATCTAAGATACACTACGCCGCCATAACTTATTTATTTTATTTTGAATCCACAAAGAATTCGCACCGTAAGTTACGGCGGCGTAGTGTATCTCTGGCGGCGTAAGGGCGCAGAATTCAAATGGATGTATTGGGGGTGTGTTTTATGTAAATACGTCGTGACCCAACGTAAACGCCGTTTTTTTAACTGCGCATGCGCCGTCCCTGGGGGTATCCCAGTGCGCATGCTCGAAATTTGACCGGAACAAGCCAATGCTTACGACGGTGACGTCATTCTACGCAATTTCCAATTCGCGAACGACTTACGCAAACGACGTAAAAATTTCAAAATTGAACGCGGGAACGACGGCCATACTTAACATTGAGTACGCCACCATATAGCACCTTTAACTATATGCCGGAAAAAGCCGAACGAAAACGACGTAAAAAAATGCGCCGGCCGGACGTACGTTCGTGGATCGCCGTAAATAGCTAATTTGCATACTTCAGGAACAGCCCAGGTTTTGGTGACTCCTGGCAAATCCTCATTTGACCCCCAGGTTGAGAACCACTGCTCTAGAGCATAGTAAATTAGCAGAAGCTCTGCAGACTTTCATCATCCAATCATGTAAAAGAAAAAATGCTGTTTTTTTTTTATTTTCCTTGCACGTGATTGGGTATTCTTTGCAAACTGAAGGTTTACCTCATATACTAAGCTCTGGAGCAACTGCACTGGCAGAGGAGAATGATAGGGACATGTCATGCTTCCTGGAAGCCTCCCCATTTGGACATGGACCAGTCAGACTGCATTCTGCCCTTCAAGACAGATACTGTGGGGTTGACTTACTAAAGCCAAATAGACTTGCAGTTGCTCCAGAGCTTAAACCTTCACTTTGCAAAAAATACCCAATTATGTGCAAGGAAAATAAGAAAAATAGCACTATTGCTTGCACATGATTGGATGAATGAAGTCAGCAGAGCTTCTGCTCAATTACTAAGCTCTGGAGAAAAAGGGTCTAGCAGAGTGCAACTGCACTTTGCAAAGTGCATACGCTATTTTCCTTTAGTAAATCAACCCCAACGTGTACAGTCTATATGCCTTTAGTAAATCTACCCCACACAGCATGGCTCAGCCGCACCCTCTGCTCCCACCTCCCTCATAGAATGCATGAAGGTAAAAAAAACCTTCAGCCTTTACAACCAATTTAACATTCAACTCCTAGTGATAACCCCTTTGGTGTGCTGCTGCACTCTCATTTTCCAGTTAGCAGGCTGGGGTTCATTCTTGACCCCTACAGTCGAGGTTGAGGATCTGTCTCTGATGTCTGCCTAAATCACAAAACTGACGTGGAATTTTGGTACTTTTTACACAATGAAATAAGTACTAAATGCACTATATTACCAGAAGTATTGGGAAGCCTGCCTTTACATGCACATGAACTTTAATGGCATCCCAGTCTTAATCCGTAGGGTTCAATATTGAGTTGGCCCACCCTTTGTAGCTATAACACAAGGTTTAGGAGTGTGTCTATGGGAATGATTGACCATTCTTCCAGAAGCACATTTGTGTGGTCCGGCACTGATGTTGGAGAGAAGGCCTGGCTCGCAGTCTGCATTCAAATTCATCCCAAAGGTGTTCTATTGGGTTGAGGTCAGGTGCAGGCCAGTCAAGTTCCTCCACCCCAAACTCGCTCATCCATGTCTTTATGGACCTTGCTTTGTGCACTGATCCAAATTATTTGGTGGAGGGGGGGGGTTATGGTGTGGGGTTGTTTTTCAGGGTTCGGGCTTGGCCCCTTAGTTCCAGTGAAGGGAACGCTTAAGGCATCAGCATTCCAAGACATTTTGGACAATTTCATGCTCCCAACTTTGTGGGAACAGTTTGGGGATGGCCCCTACCTGTTCCAACATGGCTGCACACCAGTGAACAAATCAAGGTCCATAAAAAAAATGAATGACCAAGTTTGGGGTGGAGGAATTTGACTGGCCTGCACGACCTCAACCAGATAGAACACCTTTAGAATGAATTAGAGCACAGGCTGCGAGCCAGGCCTTCTCATCCACATCAGTGTCTGACCTCACAAATGCACTTCTAAGAGAATGGTCAAATATTCCCATAGACACACTCCTAAACCTTATGGACAGTCTTTCTAGAAGAGTTGAAGCTGTTATAGCTGCAAAGGGTAGGCCACCTTAATATTGAACCCTACAGACCAAGACTGGGATGCTATACATGTGTGTGTAAAGGCAGGTGTCCCAATACTTTTGGTAATATAGTTGTAGCGCCTGGCTATTTTCATAGCAGGTGCTGCTGTAAATTTAGAGGGGGTCAGACAGTTAGTTGCCTCTGACCAGGTTTATTTGGCTAAATTTAGGGCCTCTACTCCAGCTCTGGCTGTAATGTGTGCCCATGGCTGTTGTCTGGGGAACCCCTCTTCCCCAGATGGCAGGTGGCAGCAGTGGGGTCAGGGTCGTGTGGATGCTTCTCTTCGGCAGCCAATCAGGAGGGTTGATCGCCTCGCTGTGCATGCTGGGAAGAGGTATTTAGGGGCAGACGCCATTGGTTTGCGTCGTCGTCCCGCCACCATCCGCCTGGGCAGTCGTCCCACCACCCCGTGTGTGGCCCTCCTGGCCGGGGTGTGTGTTAGAGTGTTCCTGGTTCCGGGACCACGTTGGTCCAGAGCAACTTATCTATCCGTGGGCCCAGTGGGTAGACTGGGTCCACAATTTGCAAGAGGTCCTGTGCTGTCCGTCCAAAGTGGGAGGAAGCCGACCGATGAGGAACCTGTCCGGGGGAATACCGAGCACGAGGCTGGTGTTCTAGGAGAGGCCTATTGCTTCATCGAAAGACACATCATTCTGAGAGGCTGAATGCTGGTCGCCTATCAGTCCTGAAATCACTAAAGCTGTTTGAAGGAGATCCAGGTGCTAAATTCAGTTTGAGAAGGATTTCGGACCAAGAATATCTCCACTCTTTGGGAAGGTCTGTGACAGGGACTTTCTTAACCTCCCTGGCGGTATGATTCTGTCTGGAATTACGTACCAAAAGCGGTACAATTATTTCGCAAGGAAATTTGGCGTTTTATACTGTAGGCCTGTAATTTTTAGAAATAACTCACTTAAATCTGACCAAGCAAGAGTCTTGTAGGCATCCCGGGTATGATTTTTTTTTTTTAAAACAAAATTATAAATTATAATATAATAAATAATTATAAATAATTATAACAAATAATAATATAATTATAATAAAAATTATTCAATAATGTAATCAACTCAAAATCACTGAAATTTGCTCAGTTGCAGAATTGTCGCTGTCAATATTTTTTTTTTTTTATAACGAATCTCCCCACAAATCGCTATCGCACAATTCTGCAAGTAATTGTAATTTATTATCGCTGTTTTCTAGCTGATCTAAAACCATTTTTGACATAAAGGGACACTTTTGGACAATCTACAGTTTTTAGGCAGAAAGAACATTTTTTATTATAAAAAAGTACATGTAGGACACTGGGCAGACCACTAGGGACAAGGGGGGTGTGTATTTTTTACATACAGTACTGTAATCTATAAGATTACAGTATACTGTATGTAAAGTGTTTGTTTACTTTTTTGAATTTGGCGCCGTTCTCCGCTCCCGTGCGTCGTAACGTCGCAGGGAACGGAGATCGGCGGCACACAGGGAGACTGTGAATCGAGCGAGGAGGTCCCGCTCGCTCACACAGCGGGGTGGCATCGCTGGATCCAGGGACAAGGTAAGTAACTTGCCTGTGCCAAGGTAAGCCGCGCCTCTGCACACTCTGCACGTCCAGCCCGAGCGTGACTCGGGGTTACCGATCCTAACATTGGAAACCTACCCCGAGTCACGCTCGGGTTTACCGCCAGGGAGGTTAAAGCTCCGAGTGACACTGGCTGCTAGGCTGGTGAGAGAGGCCTATCCAGGTGCACTGTACCCACTGTGGCTAGAGTGGTGAAGAAAGTTGTCATTGGAAGCAGGACTGTTTCCAGTAACCAGTTAACCCTGAATCCGCCATCTTCCATTTCTTCTATCCCTTCACCTACAACTACTTTTACTATTTTACCTTGTTGGGTAATAAAGCACAGAAAAGACATCGACATTGTGGACATTGGCCCAGATTCAAGAAGCACTTGCGCCCGCGCAACCATAGTTGCGCGGCGCAGGTGCTTACTTGCTCCGGTGTAACGAGTGCTCCTGATTCAGGAACCTCGTTACACCGAATGCAGCCTAGGATGTGACAAACATAAGCCTCCTTATGCCTTCACATCCCAGGCTGCATTCTTGCGTTGGCCGCTAGGGGGCGCGGCCTTTGTGATCGGCGTGTAGTATGCAAATTGCATACTACCACCGATTCACAAAAGTTGCGCGGGCCCTGCGTACGCAAGGTACGGAGTTTCCGTACGGAGCCTTTAGCATAAGGCTGCTCCTGCTAATAGCAGGCGCAGCCAATGCTAAAGTATAGCTGCGCCTCCCGCCCGTGAAATTTCAATTTCAAGTCGTTTACGTAAGTGAACCGTGAATGGCGCTGGACGCCATTCACGTTCACTTAGAAGCAAATGACGTCCTTGCGACGTCATTTGCCGCAATGCACGTCGGGAAAGTTTCCCGACGGAGCATGCGCTGTTAGCTCGGCGCGGGAGCGCGCCTAATTTAAATGATTCCCGCCCCCGGCGGGATCATTTACATTAGGCGCCCTTACGCAGGGCTAATTAGCATAGCGCCCGTGCAATTTACGGAGCTACTGCTCCGTGAATCGCTGGGCAAATGGAAATATTTGCGTGGGCGCAGAGAAAAATCTTTGCTCTTTGCCCACGCAAATATTGCTCCATTCTACCTGAATCTGGGCCACTGACTTTATTATAGCTCTCATCCAGTACCCTAGACAGCGGAAAGATAGAGGTAACGTGCCACCCAAATCAAACCAGCAGCTCCTTCGGGGGTAGTGCTACATAGTATATGTATATCAAAGGTGTATTTAGCTTCCTAAATGGATAAGTAAGATATGGAGTTGACTAACAAGCCACAGATCGGGTATGGAAGGGATCAAGATCACGTTTACTCAAAAGTCAAACCGTGTAGAACACAGGAGCAAGCAGGGTCTGGTCATAGGTCACAGGAGCTGACGACCATTCAGCAAACATCTATGGCTGGCTTAAGGCTATCATTGTAGTAGCACCAACTACTAGCGATTTCCAGCTTGTATGCAACACATATAATTCCTTCAGTTCAGCTTTAAGCACACATGACATTTCTAGATGTTTCTTATCATATAGCAATTTTTTCATGTTTTTAATACAAGTTCATTTTAAATAGTACATTTTTATAAAGGTCTATAGTTCTAGCCAAGTAAAAAGATACCTTCGTATTGACCAAAGTAAATAGGCAGAATTTGGAGGTGCGCAAGTTTTGTCATGAAAGTGTATATAAATAGTTGGCCAGGAGTCATTTTGGGTGGAATGACCCATTCTATTCAACTATAAAATAGTGTCAGATAAAATGTATTAAATAAAACCATGGTCTTTTTATATAAAATCCGAAAAATAAACTACTTTAAGAAAGCGTTTTCTGAATAGTATCCTGATGCATCCTGTATGACCTTCTGAGACCCAATGTACCCATGTGCTCATTACCCTCATCACTGCGCAGTAGCAGACAAGCAACCAAGATCTGACGCACGTTTTGTCTGCCGGTATAAAAACCTGACAGAACACAGAAGCACATCGGATTCTGTCTGCTGTTACACAAAATATTAGACAGTTTTTTATGCCTTACTGAATATAAACGCACAAGGACATGGTACTAGAAATCATTAAAAATGGTGAGTGAAGAAATGGAATTCGCTCCTGGGTTCCTTTATTGACTTGGATTGCTTTTATTTAAGCCTAAAGTCTTTTTAGGCAACCTGCAGCAATGACCATTTTAATTTAGAAACAGTTTGGGTAAAGTACCAAGAAGATATCCTTCTGCAACATTCCCAAAGGGACTACAAGGAATTCAAAAAGAAAATATTCCAATGGCGGTTATGCACTGGAGTTGCACACAATTGCTCTCTTCCATATGGTACTGACTACATCATTACCTAACTTCCTGTACCCATCCTACTCAGTAAGACAAAAGGTAAGGCAAGGCTGAGGAAAAGAGCTCCTGTAAATGGTGTAGCAGGGAGTACATAGTAAAGAGAACCAAAACATCAAACATTTGCAGAAATCTGTACGAGAGGCAAACTTAGGGCCTGCATGTGACTGTTAAGAACAGGACAAATCTATAAACAAAGCTTGGCTTGCATACACATGGCCACACCAAATTCCGACCGTCAAGAATGCGGTGACGTACAACACTACTACGAGCCGAGAGCAAGTGTGTTTTTTTTCCCCGTCGGAATTCCATACAGACAAACATATTTTCCGATGGAATTTTTTTACGCCAGGAAAAATTGAGAGCCTGCTCTCTATCTAAGAAATTCCGACTGAAAAAGTCCAATGGGGCATACACGCGGTCGGAATATCCGATGAAAATCGCCCATCTGACACTTTGTGAGAACCAGTGACACTAACGCAGTGATCAGTGCTAAAAAAATGCATTGTCCCTGTACTAATGACACTGGTTGGGAAAGGGTTTAACATTTAGGGTTATCAAAGGGTTAAATATGTGCCTAGCCAGTGTTTTTGTGTTTAGTATGTGGTGTTTTTACTAAGGGATGTGCTGCATTTTTGTTGCAGGGAAACAAAATCCACCACATCCCTGCTGATAGGATGAAGCTCTGCCTTGTTTACATAGACAGAGCTCCCTCATGTGTCACTCCTTGCTGATCAGCGGGTGTCGGTGGACATCCATTGGCCAGCACCCACTCATCTGTATTTGTTGTGACCAATTCTCGCAGAAGCGGCGCGCGCACCCCCTATGTGAAAGTGCAGAGTCATATATAGTATATGAGTACACCCCTCACATTTTTGTAAATCTTTTATTATATCTTTTAATGTATCTTTAAGAGTATCCGCTTTAAAGGGGTTGTAAAGGTAAAAGTTTTTTACCTTAATGCATCCTATGCATTAGGGTAAAAAAACATCTGACAGCACTGCCCCCCCCCCCCCCCCCCCCCCCCGAGCCCCCGTTTTACTTACCTCACCGTTCGAAAGTCCCGGGCGCATGCTTGTCATCTTGTTCGGTTCCCAGCCGCTGTATCACGGGAGCGCGCTCGCAAAAGCTTTCCACCATGCAAGGGAGCTTGCATGAACGTGGAAAGCTTTTATTCTTTGCCTGCTTTAATAAACCTTGGATTGTGAAAAAAAAAAAAAAAAAAAGCTTTTGCGAGGAGGAGCCGAGACAGCCGCCGAGGGACCCCAGAAGACAGGATTCGGGGCCACTCCATGCAAAACGAACTGCACAGCGGAGGTAAGTATAACATGTTTGTTATTTAAAAAAAAAATATCTGCCTTTAGTGTTCCTTTAAGGATATATTTGTGCTTAGTTTATTCTCTGCTATATACTGTATATCTACAGTATGTCCCAATGTGGGTGCTCACACTACACTGGAGTATAGTGACACTCTTTAGGGGCACCTTGACACAATGGTAATAATTATTGATGTTTATTGACATATTGTTCATTGCTTTGACTTTTCCCACTTAACAGGCACATTTCCTCTGGTAGATATAAATTGCTTTGAGTGGCTGCTCCTTTCTTGTTTTGCAGTCCTTGATCTTGGTCACAACCATTATCAAGAACACTTGAAATTTCCCTTATAAGCATTTCAGAGAAATATCACTCAGGATAAGAACCATTGAGATTGGGGTTCAAACTCGCCGTCTGGGTATAGTGAGTGAGTTTAAATTATTTGTTGCTTTGGACCAAAGGCTTGTCGACCTCTCTGACCTGAATTACACCCAGCTGACTGCATGCACATAAGATGTTATGCTGATAGAACCATGAATCAGTTGATTCAGCAAGAATTTAAAGAGCAACATCAGAAAGTATTGATTGGTTAAATATAGGCAGATGGGAGTATAAATATAAAGGAGAACAGTCCCTATCCTACAAATCCATTCCTCTATATTTTGTTTCAACTTCAACCTCTTGACACTAAGAGCCGGTTCACACTGGGGCAGCACGTCTTGCCGAGCAACTCGGCAAGTCGATCTGAACACGACTTCAGAGGCGACTTTCAAAATGACTTCTGTATTGAAGTCAATGCAAGTCGACCTGATGTCGTCCCAAAGTCATACAGGAACCTTTTTCTAAGTCGGAGCGACTTGAGTCGCTCCTATTAGAACGGTTGCATAGTGCACAATGGCACGCGACGTGTCAGGCGGCTAAGTCACCAGACGAGTCGCCCCTGTGTGAACCGGCTCTAAAGCAAGAACAGTATTGTTTTGCATTATGCATGTTCCTGGAAGCATCCATATGTGCTAATTATATAAACATGCTGTGTTTCCTACTTAGTATGGCTGTAGGGTTATTGGGCTTTACTGCTCCTCTTATTTCAGTGTAGATCCAAAGAGAGAGCTCTGATACCATTTTTATAATAAAAACAAAATCAAAATTATAAAGGTTTTTCTTATAATACTTATTGTACATCCTTATAACATTGGTTGGTAGAATACATTGTGGTGAGTGTGATAACAAAGGCCACTATCGTCAAGGTTTGTTTGCATCAGAACGGCTTCTCTCCCTCTACATTTAAAAGGAAAAGGTTTGGAACTTTGAACAAAGCATGTGACACATAGCTGGTAAAATGGACAAATGCATGATGGCACATTTATTCTCTCATATATATGTAGCACCCTCTACCTTAGATAGGTAGGTGCTAGGTGTAGGTTTTTTGTGTAATCTGCCAGCGCAGGCAAATTTAGGCAGGCCTATGCTGTGAGCTAGGCCTGTTTGTTTTGATCTGGGTGCAGGGGAGTTGTTTTAGTGTAGCAGCAGGTGACTGACATGTGCCTCAGCTCTTGGGCACCTCCTCTGTTTCCAGGGAGAAGGTTCAGGAAATGGGCAGGGCAGAGAGCTGGAGTGACATGGGGTGCATGTGGGAGCCCTGACCAATCCCCAACTAGGATTGGCAAGGGACAGGCCTCCTATATATATATATATATACCCATGGTCAGCCTGCTGTGGGAGGAGTTGTCGGGTGGAAGAACTGAGGTGATGGCGTGTTAGACTGTCGTGGTCTGAGGGAACCTTTCTGGGGGGGGGGTGTACCTCAGGCCGGGAGCTCAGGAGCTAGGAAGAACCCTTTCATTACAAGATCATTGACAGGTATACTGGAACAGGAGCAGGACAGTTGAAGGGCACGGCCAGGCAAGTCACTCAGGAGGGATGCCCGGGTTGGTGAGTGAAGTGCACAGTGGAAAGCTCTGGAAGAGACATGCCAGGAGTTGGATGTGGAGCCAGAGGAAGAGACTGTGGGGTTGTTGTGAAGTCAAGTCGCTGCAGCCAGAAGGGTTGGCAGGATTTGCATCGGACATGCTTGGATCAGTAGTTCACCAAGTGTCAGCATACATTTATTCATGTAGTCTTCTAAAAAATGGTTGCTACCAAAAAGGGCACTACTATGAAACAAAGACTCAAATCCCTTGGGTTTCCATGGGCCACTGCCACAGCTCCCAGGACAGACTCATTCCTGGCAGCCCTCAATTTGCAACCCCGCATGCTGAATCTGGAGCTGACCTATACGCACCTTGCATCCTCTCCGGAAGAAGTGGAGTGAATTCCACAAAACACACGCGTCAAAATTTCAGTGAGAATTTTGTGCAAATTCTGTGAAATTTCACCATTTTGGCCAAATGCATTGGAATCAATGGAAAAGACAACGTTAAAGAATAACTAAGGGCAAAACGTTGTTTTGTAGTTTTCGATGGAGTGGAGAGGGGTTAGAAGGCTTGTCAGTTTTTATTGTTGAGATTCACCCAATTTGTCCTGTTTACCATTATCATTGAAAGTGAAAGTAAAAATCCCACATTTTGTGTAGTCCCCAGAAATTTAGCAGAGGGAAAACCTTCCAGTGGGAACACTAGGGATTCCCTTATTTCTCATGGATTTTTTCTCACTTCCTGTTCTGGCTATGGGACAGGAAGTGATAGGAAATCTCCTCAATGGGACACAGATGACACAAAATAATTTGAGAGGGGTTATAACCCTCCCTTACTCTATCCAAAATGAAAAAAAAAAAAAAAAAGTTTTGCCTATAGTTCTACTTTAACACTATCCCACCCACTCACCCAGCCTATAGCAGATAGACAGCCGGGTGACCCTTTTGTCCTTCTGAATAAACGTCATATGACGACCTTTCAGAAGGGGCCGTGCAGCAACACGATCTGTCATTACCCTAAATACAAAAATGTCACAAACAGTAAAGTAAATGTCACAACAGTAATTAGTGACATCACAGCTAAACGAATTTTCCCAAATAAATTTGTTCATCCCAAATCATGAAAATGTGCTGCAGCAAGTGTCAATGTCCTTACAATAAAAGAATGCAATAGTTCCCCTTTAATTAATATTATTTTCTCTGATTAATATTTCTATTTTTCATTGACAGTCTACTCTAATACCTAATATCTAAATGCCCATGGTTAGGCTCTCTTCATATCCTCATTTATTGTAATTTAAATTGCTATATGGCCATTCGCCGTCCTACAACACTCTTACCAATCATTTCACAGGTGGTGAAGAGACAGAAAAAGATGAATAATATGAGGCTGATGAACATTACATATTTCACTCTTACACCTCAGCCGCATAAATGTCTAATAAGAGCCAGACACAGTGGCAGCCAACACCGGAGTCCATAGAGATCCACTATCCGCTGGGAGCGAGATCTGTAATGTGCCTAAGTGTTCATTATGCGCCAGAGCATGCTGGTCGATTTCATATTTATTACTACAGACAGCGACATTCTCCGTAGTAATCATTGACAAACAATCCAGCTAATAGGATGATGTGACGATGATGGCAGACTGTGTGAGTGACAAAGTGACATGCAATGCCAAGTAATAATGAGCGTAATCATTAGGAATGAGCACTTACACTCTGGACACAGTTTAATTATGTTCCCTGGGAATTGTAAAAACTATGGCTAATTAATCACTCTTCAAACATATTCCATAACAAGAGTTTTAAAAAGCACCCTCAATGTCCCTGCATGCCCAGCGTGAGCTGATTAAGGAAAATGTCTAGCCCTCTTTGAATATTTAGTGTTAAAGAGCATGGCTGCAGTATGTCAGGTGTTTCAAATGGAGTGGGACAGCATTTCTCGGTGTCTGATGACTAAGACCCTGCACAGAAAGCATTCTACTCCACCGCTAATGAGGATAGAAGGATATAGATCAATGGTGTTCAACTTTTTTAATAAATAGTGTGACTCCCGCCATCACCAAAGGGCCACACATACTATTTTTAAAGTGGCAGTAATCTCACAGCTCCTCCTGGTCCCCAGTGCTTCCATCTTCACCTGTTCTTCCTTCCAACTTCTTGAATGGCTGGATTGGGGTGACGTCATTCTCATGCATGTGCATGGGCATCACATCACCATGGCACAGGGAGAGGGCCAAAAAATGTGGTCTGAGCTGTGCATCACACTTAGATTTAATATTTTAACGCGTTTCGCACTAGTACTTAGTGCTTAGTCATGCAGTACTAAGTATTAGTGCGAAACACATGTGTGTCCTATTTCCTTGGACTCTGGGTCAGAGTTTAGTGACTCAGGCAGGCTGGATGACTCACCTGACAGCTCTTCTGGTGCCTCCCCCTGTTTTCTAAAAACATTGGAGAAGGTTCTAGCTGTAGTGGGTGGAAGCTAGGAGGGGCTGTCATTCACATTTATGGGGACCCTGGCCAATCTCCATTAAAAAAGGCTGGTAGGGAGCAGCTCACCTCATAAATAGGTTTGAGTCATTAGGCGTGGTACCTAGTAAGGTGACGAGCCCTTTGTTAGTGAGGGATTTGATGTTCTGGCTCCAACCCTGGCTTCAGTATCCAATAGCAACCAGATCTGAATCCAAGTTACAGAGATATATGACCTGGTCACAAGGTACGGGAAGGGAAGAGTTAAGTGAGAGCACGCATGAGGTTCGAACTATGTGCTCAGCGGAACCCCATTCTGTTACTGGGAGTGAGGTACCAGAGATACTCTGGAATAGTGGAGAGGATGCAGGCTCAGCACATCCCTCCTAATGCAAGTTACAGTGTGTGTAGTGACCAGAGGCAGCCCATCTATTAAGGGTGCACAGGCGCCACCTCCCCATCCATGCGTCCGGCCCTTCATGCAGGATGCCCTCACCCAGGTGTGTTACAAAATTTATTTTTTTCATCAGATATCCGATGAAGCTGACTTTCATCAGTCGTGTCTACACACCATCGGTTAAAAAAACGATCGTTTCACGTAAAACACAACAACGTGCTGAGAAAAATGAAGTTCAATGCTTCCGAGCATGCATTGACTTGATTCTGAGCATGCGTGGATTTTTAACCGATGGACGTGCCCACAGATCGTTTTTTTCTATCGGTTAGTTAACCATCAGATAATTTTAAAACAAGTTCCTAGGTTTTTAACGGATGGATAAATAACCGATGGGGCCCACACACGATCGGTTAGTCTGATGAAAACGGTCCATCAGACCATTTTCATCAGACAAACCGATCGCGTGTACGCGGCATTAGTGCATTACTGCCAAGCTCACAATGTGAAATCAGAAGGAAAAACACAAACATAGGGCCAGATTCACGTAGAATTGCCCTACGCTGCGGTGGCGTAACGTATTACATTTACATTACACCGCCGCAAGTTTTCAGCGTAAGTGCTAGATTCACAAAGCACTTGCCTGTAAACTTGCGGCGGCGTATTGTAAATCCGCCCGGCGCAAGCCCGCCTAATTCAAATGGGGCGGGGACCATTTAAATTAGGAGCGTTCCCGCGCCGAACGCACTGCGCATGCTCCGTCCCTAAAATTTCCCGACGTGCATTGCGCTAAATGACGTCGCAAGGACGTCATTGGTTTCGACGTTAACGTAAATGGCGTCCAGCGCCATTCACGGACGACTTACGCAAACGACGTGAAATTTAAAATTTCGACGCAGGAACGACGGCCATACTTAACATTGGCTAGACCACCTAGAGGGCAGGTTTAGTTTTACGCCGCGTATCTCTACAGGAACGACGTAAATTTACAGCGACGGGCAAAGCTTACGTTCGTGAATCGGCGTAACTAGTCATTTGCATATTCTACGCCGACCGCAATGGAATCGCCACCTAGCGGCCAGCCTAGAATTGCAGCCTAAGATCCGACGGTGTAAGTATATTACACCTGTCGGATCTTAGGGCTATCTATGCGTAACCTGATTCTATGAATCAGGCGCATAGATACGACAATCGTATCTCAGAGACACGACGGCGTATCAGAAGATACACCGTCGTATCTCTTTTATGAATCTGGCCCATAGAAAACAAATGCAGCCACCACATCTAATGATTGCAAAGTTGTTATATATTACATTTTTGATGTTGGGTTTAACACTGTTTTAAACCATCAGTAAAGAAGTAGGATCTGTAACTATTCAGATAGTCTCAGAACGCTGCGGAATTAATGTGGACCAATTTTTCAATACTAAGGGAATGCATCTAAAGCATTTTCACATTCATGGCTGATTAATGACAATAGGAAGTTAATCTTTTCATCTGAAGTAAATGTCTCCAATCCATCAACAAATATATCAAGTTATGCCATGAAGGCCCTGGCATATGCGCGGAATTACATGCAATCAATCAGACAGACCCTTTCAGCTAAATAAAAATGAGCCTGTTTTGACAACTCAAATTTCCTTAAAAAAGAAAAAGAAAAAAGACTTGCTTGTATTGTCAGCAGAGATACATTTTCCAAAACAGTATGTAAATCATCTCATTACAGTCGCATAGCGAGGACACGCACGGGCCGCAGAAAAATCACATCTCTGGAAATCAAAAGGAGATCTTTCTTTTTAATAAAAGGAACACTCATCAGCATTGTTTTAGGGGATCGTTACTTTCTTTCATTTCCTGCTGCTGCATATTTCTCATCCTACGGAAGAGATTCGCTGATCTTATGACAATGTTGAATGAGTTTTCATTCATGTTGGATGATGAATGAATTTCTCTTTAGTGAAAATGGTGAAATCCAATTAATTCCAGATTTTCAAGATGATTTTGTGCCGTTCAGTGATGAAATAATATCAAGTAATGGTTTAGATGTACTATTATATCTAGGATTGCAAAAGGCTTTTCAGACCTAATCACACTAGATGTACGCCTAGGTTAATCCCCACTGGAGGTAGACCAACCGTGCTCCAAAGCTCACAGTATTTGCCTGGCAATTTAAACCGCATAAAAATATAAGCAGCTTGTTCTCCCAATAAAAGTACTTTATTGATAAAGGGTACAGTGTGCAAGTTACAGCAGCTTACGCATTTCGGTAACAAAACCTTGGGCCAGATCCACATAGAAATGGATCGGTGCAGCGTATCAGAGATACGCTACGCCGCCGTACCTTACCTGGCGGAATTTCGAATCCTCAACGATTTTGCGCCGTAAGTTACGGCGGCGTAGTGTATTTCTGTCGGCGGAATTCAAATCTGCGATTAGGGGGCGGGTTTCATTTAACTGAAGCGCGTCCCCGCGCCGAATTAACTGCGCATGCGTCATTCCAAAATTTCCCACCGTGCATTGCGCTAAATGATGTAGCTAGGACGTCATTTTTTTAACTTAGACGTGAGTTACGTCCATCCCGATTCACGGACGACTTACGCAAAAAATAAAAAAAATTCAAATTTCGACGCGGGAACGACGGCCATACTTAACATGGCAAATCTAACTATACGCAGCAAAATACCAGCTTTAACTATACACCGGAAAAAGCCGACTAGACGTAAGAGAATGTGACGGCCGCGGGTACGTTCGTGGATCGTCGGAAATAGCTAATTTGCATACCCAACGTGGAAAACGACGAGAACTCTACCCAGCGGACGCCGAAGTATTGCATCTACGATCCAAAGGCGTACGAAGCCGTTCGTCTGTCGGATCAAACCAAGATGCCGTTGTATCTTGGTTTGAGGATTCAAACTAAAGATACGACGCAGGAAATTTGAAAGTACGCCGGTGTATCAGTAGATACGCCGGCGTACTCTCACTGTGGATCTGGTACCTTCATCCCAGAAATTTGAAGAGTTTTTGGAGGTGTGGGGGGGGGGGTTTAATTGACTTTAATGGTACTGTATACCAATTGTAGTAAACAGTCGTAAATAAAATAATTAATAACCTTTATTACAAAAAATTCATATGTATACACATTTGACAATTGAGTATTAAAAATCAATGATAATCAACAAACGTTCTTGATTCTGTAGTCACATCAAGGTGTGACAGCTGAATAATTTAGATCATCTGTATATTAAGTGCTTGACATGTTTCGCGGATTATATTCGCCGCTTCTTCAGGAGCTTTATTGCATATATACATGAAGATTAAGAGATGATTATCATATAACTACAGGATAAAGGAGACATACATCTTTTGTCTGTTCAACTAATGAATATACAGTTGGTATACGGTACCATTAAAGTCAATTATAGCTTCCCCCCCTCCAAAAAACTCTTCTTAATTCCATTCTTGTTGGCTCACTGAAAAGCATTGTGACAAGTTGTAAAAAATTACGTTTTTTTTATTAATGTCATTAAAAACGATCGTGTGTGGGCTTCAGAGCATTTTCCGGGTTTTGAAAAACGGCCAAAAAGAAATTCGAACGTGCTCTATTTTTTCACGACGTTTTTAACGTTGTCGTTTTTCGGGTTGTAAAAAATGGTTGTGTGTGGGCTTTAAAGACGTGAAAAATCCGCGCATGCTCAGAAGCAAGTTATGAGATGGGAGCGCTCGTTCTGGTAAAACTACCGTTCGTAATGAGGTAAGCACATTCATCACGCTGTAACAGACAGAAAAGCACGAATCGTCTTTTACTAACAGGAAATCAGCTAAAGCAGCCCAAAGGGTGGCGTCATCCGAATGGAACTTCCCCTTTATAGTGCCGTTGTAGGTGTTGTACGCCACCACGCTTTGCTAGAGCATTTTTGCTTCATGATCGTATGTAGGCAAGGCCGTTTTAATGATCAAGTTGAAAAAAACGTTGTTTTTTACAACCCGAAAAATTATCGTGTGTACACGGCATAAGACTTTATATTGTAGCCACTTTAAATAAACAGTACCTGAGCCTGTTTTTTTTATTTTTCCGGGAGCAGTCACCAACCTTATACATGTCTACAGGCTGATGCAGCCAATGGACACCCTACCAGCAGGTACTTAGACCACGCTGCACTAGCTAGAGACATCGCTGCTCTCCCACACTCCTATAGAAATTTCAGCATGGCGGTATGTCCTTCGTGTGCCACTGACTTTAACAAGTCAACAATCTACAAACAGCTTGTCAGTGAAAGCTGCGGGGATTAAAGAAAAGAATTAGCTTGTGTAACCGTGAAAATTGCGAGTGGCAAGTTTTTATCTAACATCAAATCAATAGCTAAAAATCAAACACTTTCTCCATTTGGAATATAAAAAGAGGCTTTTTTCTTCCTAAAGCCTGCAAATTAATAAGCCGGGATGTACAGGAGCATCAGGACAAAAGATGACTATTTGCAATTTATCCCTTGATGGAACATGTATTGAGTTGATCATTACAGCCTGCTGAGCGCCACATCTGCTCTGACCAAGTCCCTAAAGGATGTCATTAGCAGCCAGATTTATTTCTACAGAATGAAAGAAAATATTGGAATCACAAACTAACACACCCCGCCGATGACAAATAAAAGCATAGCGGTCATTCTTTTCTTAAGCCATGTTGTGTACAGTTCATAAGTAAATCAGGCTTATCTTTTATAGTGCTTTTTAAAACAATTTAAAGCAGAACTCCAGGAAAAGAGCAAAATACACATATGAGATGCATATATGGGAGTCACCAAAGTGCCCCCTAGATGAGATTAATTTTTCCCATCACTCTCCCATGCCACTAATAGCAAAGTAAAGTAATGATGCACAACATATCGAATGACAACTATAGAAGTGAACCATGTGTAGTGTTATCAACCTATCAGATTAAAATTTACTGACACGAAACCCAAAATGTCCTGGCACAGCCAAGGGCCAGATTCACAGAAAAAGTACGCCAGAGTATCTGCTGAAACTCCGGCGTACTTTCAAATTTGCTGCGTCGTATCTTTATTTGTAATTCACAAACAAAGATACAACGGCATTTGGCTAAGATCCGACAGGCGTACGGCTTCGTACGCCTTCGGATCTTAGGATGCAATACTTCGGCGACCGCTGGGTGGAGTTCGCGTCGTTTTCCGCGTCGGGTATGCAAATTAGCTGTTTACGGCGATCCACGAAGGTACGTGTGTTCGTCGCATTCTCTTACGTCGTCGCTAGTCAGTTTTTCCCGTCGTAAAGTGGCACTTGCTATTTAGGTGGTGTAATATTAGACAGCCCATGTTAAAGTATGGCCGTCGTTCCCGCGTCAATTTTTTTTTTTTTTTTTTTTGCGTAAGACGTCCGGGAATACGAAAGGACGTAACGCACGTCGCCGTTCAAAAAACACGTCGGGGCATGCGCAGAACGTTCGGCGCGGGAACGCGCCTAATTTAAATGGTACACGCCCCATTTGAATTAGGCGGGCTTGCGCCGGACGGATTTAGGTTACGCCGCCGCAAGTTTACAGGCAAGTGCTTTGTGAATCAAGCACTTACGCTTAAAACTTGCAGCGGTGTAACGTAAATGACATACGTTACGCCGCAGCGCAAGTACGTGAATCTGGCCCCAAGTTTTTACTGACATTTCCAAAAATGGCAGTTTTAAGTGAAAATTTCTATATTTAGGCTAAAAACAAGTACAATACGCAATCAGCAATCTCAGCATTTAAAGCGGAGTTCCGGCCACAATTTCACTTTTTAAATATAAATACCCCTGTAATACACAAGCTTAATGTATTCTAGTAAAGTTGGCCTGTAAACTAAGGTCCCTTTTGTTAGGTTGTTACAGCATTTAGACACTTTATAAAATAGAAATTGACTGGGGTCATCTTAAGTGTGGGCATCATGAAGCCAGACTGTATGACTTCCTGGATTTCAGCCTTGCAGATCTCGCACATGCTCAGTGCTGCACAAGCAGTGTCAGATCAGGTTTCAGCACCTGTGCTGTCCAAGTCACATGATTCTTTGAGACTGGGGAGTGCACAGACTCCTGGAAAGTTACACCCACTACATTCCCAGGAGTCTGTGCGGTGTAGGTTAGGAAGCATTAAGCACCTAGGTGCAGGAAGTGGAAAGATTAACTATTCTGCCTAGCAACAACACTTTGAAGGCATCTAAAAAAAAAAAAATTTTCGTAAAGGACTAATGACATTTTTTTAAAACTACTGATGTAATGTTATATTTATGGGTGGAACTCCACTTTAAGAAATAATGGGCAATGAAGGCTGGGTTCACAGCATGTCGCTGGTATAGCAGTCTATTCAATTAAAGGGGCTGCTGTACCCACAAGAAACTCAGGGAAAGAAGTGCCCGCCCCCTTTAGAAATAAGCCACACAAAAGCCACAGGGTGCCGATGCATGTGGGCATCATTGAGAATTAAACACCAGCCTGTTTCTGTGCGGACTGGGAATGCACACAATTATGCACAGGTCCCCAACACGCACATATGTGAACCTAGGCTAATGCCCCGTACACAGAATTGGAAATTCCGACAGCAAAAGTCTGATGTGAGCTTTTGAACGGAAATTCCAACTGTGTGTATGCTCCATCAGACTTTTGCTGTCGGAATTTCCACCAACAAAAGATTGAGAGCTGGTTTTGAAAATTCGATCATTGTAGCAATTCCAATGGGCAAAATTCAGACGCATGCTCAGAAACAATTCGATGCATGCTCGGAAGCATTGAACTTAATTTTCTCGCCTTGTCGTATAATTGTACGTCAGCGCGTTCTTGATGAACGAAAGTTCCGAGAACTTTTGTGTGACCGTGTGTATGCAAGCCAAGCTTAAACGGAATACCGTCGGAAAAACCGTCCAAGGTTTTTCCAATGGAAAATCCGATCGTGCGTACGCAACATAAGTCTCTGTTACATTGTACTCCTTGGTGTCCTTTGTACTTCAGTAACCTGAACCTTCATTTCTTGGGGGATTTTGATGATCATACAACCATTGGTCCAATTTTACTACTGTGATACATGTCCCTGATGAAGATTCATGTCAAGAATTAAAACGCGTTGAGATTTTTTATGCATTATGCTTGTGTATCCCACTGTGGTTTATGTAATTGATATGGGCCAGTTTCTTTCATGTTCTTATATGCACAGTGTTTTGTGTATTTTGAACGAATTCCTACAGTAAATGTTATACTTTTTAATCGTGTCCCTTTTTTCTTATGGGGTCTTAAACATCTCCAATTTTTGCTATTTTTCTTTTCATTCAATCCTGGGATATGGCACTGCTGCTTAATCGGATTGAGCTATACAGTGGGGAAAATAATTATTTGATCTCCTGCAGATTTTGTAAGTTTGCCCACTTACAAAGAAATGAAGGGTCTATAATTTTTATCATAGGTGTATTTTAAATGATAGAGATGGAATATCAACCAAAAATACAGAAAACACACATGATACAAATGTTATCAATTGAGTTACAGTTCAGTGAGTAAAATAAATATTTGATCCCCAAGCAAAATCTGACTCAGTACTTGGTGGAGAAACGCTTGTTGGCAAGCACAGAGGTAAGATGTTTCTTGTAGTTAACAGGTTTGCACACATCTCAGGAGGGATTTTGGTCCACTCTTCTTTACAGATCTTCTCTAAATATTTAAGGTTTCTTGGCTGTCATTTGTCAACTCGAAGTTTCAGCTCCCTCCATAAAATTTCTATAGGATTAAGATCTTGAGACTGGCTAGGCCACTCCATGACCTTAAAGGGGTTGTAAAGGTTAGTTGTTTCATTTCTAAATAGGTTCCTTTAAGCTAGTGCATTGTTGGTTCCTTCGATCTCCTTTTAAATGTTTTTTTTCTTTGTCTGAATTTCTCACTTCCTGTTTCTCCTCAGTAAGCTTGCCCCCATTATCTGGCTGGGGGTTAGTCAGCCAGAACAGCTTACTGAGGAGGAACAGGAAGTGATAAATTCAGACAAATAAAAGAAAAACATTTTTTAGAAGGGAAATCGAAGGAAAAGGTTAGTGAACCAACAATGCACTAGCCTAAAGGAAGCTATTTCGAAAATTAAAAACAAATATCTACAACCCCTTTAATGTGCTACTTTTTGAGCCACTCATTTGTTGCCTTGGCAGTATGTTTTGGGTCATTGTCATGCTAGAAGATCCATCCACGACCCATCTTCAGTGTTCTGGCTGAGGGAAGAAGGTTCTCATCCAAGATTTTACAATACATGGCCCCATCCATTGGCCCCTCAATGTGGCAAAGTCATTCTGAAGCTTTAGCAGAGAAACAGCCCCAAACCATAATGTTTCCATCTCCACCCTTGACTGTAGGGATAGTGTTCTTAGGGTTCTAGTTAGCATTTTTCATCCTCCAATGACAGCAAGTTAAGTTATTGCCAAAGAGCTCAATTTTGGTCTCATCTGACCACAACACTTTCTCCCAATCCTTCTCTGAATCATTTAGATGTTCATTGGCAGACTTCAGACGGGCCTGTAGATGTGCCTTTTTGACGAGAGGGACGTTGTGGGCGCTGGAGGATTTCAATCCATGGTGGCGTATTGTGTTACCAATGGTCTGTTTGGTGACTGTGGTCCCAACTGCCTTGGGATCATTCACAGGCTCCTTTCATGTAGTTCTGGGCGGATCCCTCATTTTTCTGATGATCATCCTTACCCCATGAGGGGAAATCTTGCATGGAGCTCCAGACTGAGGGTGATTGATGGTTATTTTGTATTTCTTCCATTTGCGTATAATTTCTCCAACAGTTGTCTCCTTCTCCCTAAACTTCCTGCCGATGGTCTTGTAGCCCATTCCAGCCTTGTGTAGGTCTACAATCTTGTCCCTGACGTCCTTTGACAGCTCTTTGGTCTTGCCCATGATGATGGGTTTGAATGGAAGAAAGAGATTCTGTGGACAGGTGTCTTTTATACACATAACAAGTTGTTGTTAGGAGCACCTTGCTAAATTGACAGGACTAATCTGAGTACCACATGAGCACCAAATATAGCAAGGCTGTGGGAGACAGAATTAGTGTTGGTTGCTAGGGGATCAGTTATTTATCTTATTTACTAAATTGCAACTCAATGTATAACATTTGTATCATGTGCAGGGGCAGACGGACACTGCCCGAGGGCCCCATGCCACTAGGGGGCCCCATCAGGGTTGCCAGCCTCAGTAAAACCAGGGACAGTATGTAAAAATCTGTGTTTTAAAAAAAATCTCAAGATTATAGCTGCCCCGCCTCTCCAGTTCCCTTTCAGTGTGTGTATGTGTATTCTGTGTGTATGTATACTGTGTATGTATACTGTGTGTGTATATTGTGTGTCTGTGTGTGTATACTGTGTATGTATACTGTATGTGTGTGTATACTGTGTGGCCCCATAATCTATTGCATGGGGGCCCCATAATCTCCTATTGCCCGGGGGCCCCATAATCTCCTATTGCCTGGGGGCCCCATAATCTCCTATTGCCTGGGGGCCCCATGAGTTGTCAGTCCGCCCCTGATCAAGTGTTTTTCTGGAATTTTCTGTTCTTTTCTTAGTTTTGAGTAGAAAAGACCTAAAACCCCTGTTAGTTTATTATTTTGCTGTCTGTGGTGTTAATTTACTAACAATGGTGTGTGCAAAATCTGGTGCAGCTCTGCATGGTATCCAATCAGTTTGTTCAAATAAGCTTTGACAATAAAATGTGGAAGCTGATTGGTTTCTTTGCAGAGCTACACCAGATTTTGCACTCTCCAGTTTTAGTTTGCCCCCCCCCAAAAAAAGGAAGCATCAACCACCACTGATGCATTATATGTTACTTGATTAGAGCTTTCACCTAGCCATGTCCTTCATCTAACTTAAACTTAAAAGTATATAGGGCCAGATTCACGTAGAACTGCGGCGGCGTAACGTATCGTAGATACGTTACACCGCTGCAAGTTTTCAGCGCAAGTGCCTGATTCACAAAGCACTTGCAATGAAAACCTACGCTGGCAGCCTCCGGCATTAGCCCGCGTAATTTAAAGGGGCGCGTGCCATTTAAATTAGGCGCGCTCCCGCGCCGGACCTACTGCGCATGCTCCGTTTCGAAAATTCCCGCCGTGCTTTGCGCGAACTGACGTCATTTTTTCAAACGGCGACGTGCGTAGCGCAATTCCGTATTCACGGACGTCTTACGCAAACGACATGAATTTTTAAATTTCGACGCGGGAACGACGGCCATACTTTATACAGCACATACGTGTGCTGTGTAAAGTTAAGGCACCCAAAACGACGACTAACTTTGCGACGGGAAACTAGACTAGCAGCGACGTAGCGAATGCGAAAAACCGTCGTGGATTGCCGTAACTCTTAATTTGTATACCCGACGCTGGTTTACGACGCGAACTCCCCCCAGCAGCGGCCGCGGTATTGCATCTTAAGATCCGACAGTGTAAAACAATTACACCTGTCGGATATTAGGGCTAACTATGCGTAACTGATTCTATGAATCAGTCGCATAGATACTCTGAGAGATACGACGGAGTATCTGAGATACCCGTCGTACCTCCGCTGTGAATCTGGCCCATAAAGCCTTAATAATGAACTTTTCTTATTTTCCTCCCTAACAGGTGTGAACCCAGCCTAAAAGTCCAACCTGTTTCTTTCCTATCTTTTGTATACGTTACTAGGATATTGGTGCCCTTAGCAACCATCTCTATTATCAACCATCTAAAATAAAAAATAAAAAAAACAGATGTGCCAAAAAAACAGACATGTACTTTTTCAGCCGAACCAGTTATATATATCATCATTATATAGATAAAGGCCTAAAACTTTTATAAAAAAAAACATGGAAAAATGTTTCTTGTAATCAATTTTTTTTTTTTCCAAATATTTTGCAATGATTTTTAATGATTAGATTTGCATCACAATGTTTCTGCTTCTAATTAAGATGCATCGTGACTGAAAAATCAAATAATTAGAGACATATTGTGTTTTATAAACCAGAGATGCTGAGAAATTAATAACAATTAGATGCTTTATAGTCTGCTGGAGAACCTCTGGCTGGATCAAGCCATGCTCATTTGTGATCGGCTCTTCCTAAAGGTCTGTTACCAGCATATCAATTTACATTGTATATAGTGCTATTCTTAATTTGATATATTGTTGTACAGTATCTTGTTAGATTTGTTACATTAAAGTAGTGCTAAATCTAGTTAAAAAAAATATATAAACATTTATTGATATAAACATATTTTAAACATTAGTCTTTTAAATGTTGCATTTACCCTTAGCATATTACAAGTTGAACTATAGACAAAACATTTTTTTTCCACCTGTGTTCGGTTGGGGAGATTTACCTTTCTGTCCCATAGCCAAAATAGGAAGTGAGAAGAAATTCTTACATTGAGGCCCCCAGGTCACCTAAACTGGTGTCCCCATTGGAAGATTTCCCCACTATTACTATTCTGGGGACAACTCAACATTTGAGGTTTTCTTTTACTTTCACATTTGACGATGAACACGACAATTAGAGAGGTTAAATCTCCCCAATGGGACCAAAGATAGCAATAAAAGCCTGACAGATGTTCTAATCCATCTTCACTCTGTTCAAAACTTAAACCCCTCTGTTTTCTGTGCAACTATTCATTCTTGTTTATGTTCACTGGGACTGTGCAGAAAAACCTCCTCTTTTCCTACACCCAACAGCGGGACGAAATGCTCCAGGTTGCATTGCGTGCAACGCTAATGCACATACATGGCAGAGTCTATGCTGGTCCAGAAAAAGGGGAAACTGATCGGGCAGTTGAGTGGACAGGTTTCTTTTAATCTCCAGCCACTCTATGCCTCCTGTGCGTGGGGACACACAAAGTGTCTGCACATATACCTGTAGTTCCAGGGTTGGGGGGGGGGGGGTGGATCACAGAGATGGCTCCATAGAGAGCCAACTAAAGACAGGAGTCGGGGGATGTTACCGCTCCAAAAACTGCTAATTCCCTGACTTAGCTTCCGTCCAACTAGACCAAAAAGGTGCTGGCTATGCACAGGTGCATTGGATGAAAAGAAATCTTGGACTGCCGCACTCCGTAAAACAACGTCTTTATTGATTTCAATAAAGACGTTGTTTTATGTAGTGCGGCAGTCCAGGATTTATTTTCATCTAAAGACAGGAGCCACTGCAGAAATGGAAGTGTAGCGCTACCCCCGCAGGAGCGCTGGTTTGTTGTTGGGATCGGCATATTAAGTTACCTAAAAGTTGTCTAGGGGTGCAACTGATGAATAAAGTAGTGAGCGAATGTCCAGTACATGAAGAAAGGTTTTCAAATGCTTTATTTCAGGCCCAACATAGCCAACATCAACATGCAGTAGGAAGGAAAGGTTGATGAAGCGATAGAGAACTTGCGGTATCAGGCCTGGATATAGAAAGAGCAATCCTGCTCTCAGCAGCACAATAATAGTAGTCACCGTTCGTCGCCACTCTAGCCAGAGTGGGTGAAGTGCCCCCGGACAGACTTCTGCCACAAGCCTTGCAGCCAAAGTGTCACTTTAAGTTGCTGGGAGGAACAGGCCTCTGCCACAGACTTGGCTCTAGGGCCTCTGCCACAGGCCTAGTACTTGAATGAGCTAAATGGACGAATTGAGCGAATCCTCCCAGTAGATTGAACATAGGTCACCGGATGACAACAAAGAGTACCTGTCAGCATTCCAGTCACCAGAACTCAGATGGTTCGTTCAAGCTCTGTTGGACAACCTGCCTCCGGGTTCTCCTCAAGCCGACCCCCCAATCGAGCGGCACCCAGCCTGGGATTTTCTCAGTAAAGCGGGGGACCCAGTAAGTCACTGGGGTCCCTCTCAGCAATTTGGAGCTCCGCGTAGCATACGACCCTGACATGGAAGGCCATCGCCAGGGTCCCTTGGATGCGCGCACCCTAAAGGTGGATGCCGCACCTCGGACCTGGAACCCGCGGGAAGAACTAATAAAGATGGCGTCTGCCACAGATATACCCCTCCCCAGCATGCCCCATGAGGGAAAACTCCTCTAATTGGCTGCTGGGGAAAAGTGGCTCCGCCAGAACCCCTCTAGCACCAGCTGTCGCCCAGGGGTGGAAACAACACCCCTGGAGCGCAGACTGACCTACAGGACAGTTCTGGAATGACAGTAGCCCATAAATTAACAAATTGTGAATGGGAGCAAATAACTCTCCCATTCCCCACTAACTTTAGCGTAGTGCCCATACTGAAAGTAAGGAGGCGCTACAGAAGTCAGGGGGGGGAAAAATAATAATGGATGAATCACAGGAAGCCTGAATAGTGGGGTTGATTTGCTAAAACGGGAGAGTGCAAAATCTGGTGCAGCTCTGCATAGAAACCAATCAGCTTCCAGTTTTATCGTCAAAGTGTAGTGCACCCACCGCAAGCAACTGGCATCTCCCACCATGCACAGCCAGGCAGAGAACAGTCCGTAACAATGTTTTTTTTTTTTATTAAGGGATATAACTTGAATAGAGATTGGAGATTATGGGATGCCCACTTGACTTCAAAACAACTTCAGGGACAACTTTTCCTATATACAGTCTATATACATTCCACTGCTTCCTCCAGCACTCACTTGCTTGCAGAACTCCACTGGCACACTGTTAGTGAATCTGACAAGGCACTCAGATCAGATCAGAGCAAAAGGCCTATTTTAGGCAGGAACTCTAGGCCCCTTAGGTGTGTAGCAAAAAGTGCAGCATTATCACTCCCCCTGTGGCTACTGATCCCAGCACCATCTCTTTAGGCACTGCCAACTCGCCTGGCTGCAGCTACCCCTTTCACTTGTCCTTCTGGCTAACTTCTACAGAGTCCTCTAGACTGACACTCTCTCCACAGTCCCCATAGACTGATCACTCACCAGCCCACCCAACTGACTTCTCAGGAGATCTACCGGACATACTGACCTGCTCCTGCTTTCCTCTCACTTTGCTCTTGTTCATTCAGGAAGGGTTTCCTCTATGTGATGTAGGGGGAATCTTCCAGAACTCAAGCCCCAGACCCAAAGTCATCGCCCCCAAATTAGGGGGCCCCCTGTGAGGGCCTCCAACACCCTCCCCAGCACTTCATCTTCCACCCGACTGCCCCTACTGGCATGGTTCATGTCTATTTATGATGTGAGATGCAGGATCTTTCATTCTATTACTAGGGTAGGACCCACTAATTTGGGGTACTTTGTTGCAGTAGGTGGGCTTAGCACTATATGACCATATAGCGTTACCAAACACCCATATTTGTTTTGAATATGTTCAGGTGTTTTTAACTAGCCTTGCAGGATAAATGTCATTCTTGAATGTGTGTGGTATAAACTGTTTTGTACTATTTATGAGGTGAGTCTGCCCCCTGCCAGCCTGGAGATTGGCCAGGGCCCTCTAAATATGCGTGACAGCCCCTCCTTACTCCCACCCTCTAGTTCTGGAAATTTCTACTAGATGAGTCATCCAGCCTCCCTGGGTCACTAAACCCTGACCCAGATTCAGCCCAGGCCTGGCACTCAGCCAAGCCAATTTGCCTTCTTTAACAACTAACCTATTTACACCCTAGCTAGAGCAGGGGTAGGCAACCTCAGCCCTCCTGCTATGGTGAAACTACAAATCCCAACATGCCTCTGCCTCTAGGAGTCATGCCTGTGATTGTCAGGGTCTTGCAATGTCTAATGGGACTTATAGTTTCAAAACAGCTGCAGGGCCAAGGTTGCCTACCCCTGAGCTAGAGGGTGTTAATAAAGCTCAATTGAACAAGATGAAGTTAGATGCTAATTGGCTGCCATGGACAGCTGCACCAGTTTTTGCACTCTCCTGCTTAAGTAAAATCCCCCCCAAGTCACGCACTTTATGAAGACTCAAGGGGAAATGTCAATGTGCTATGTTTATACATTTTTTTTAATTGGGTTTAATCATTCTTAAACTGTTAATGAATGAATAATATCAGGAGTAAAACTGGAGCCAATGGAGCATTTGCAGAAACACTGGTTTCTATATGCTACATAGAGGAACTCTGAAAGATTGACAGATAAGAGAGCTTGTATCTTAAAAAAGACACCATATTTTTGTCTATTCAAGGCAAAGTGCATTTATGTGATTAGTCTACCCCCCAGGTAGCTATACTTACTCACCCACAACCTTCCCCATGTGATAATGCTCAGTTTTGAGCGGCCAATCACAAGACCTAAACACAGCCACATTAGGGGTGCCATGACATCATCCACTGTCTAAGTTATAACACCAGCCAACATCGGAGCTTGCAGATGGGGATGCTGCAGCCATGAGTTGAGGAGGTAGCCTACTCACTGCTGTAGCCAGGTAAGTACACATGCCTGCATTGTGGACTATGTGCAGACAGTGATTTTCCCCTGAATTAGCAAAGTGGAAATGGGGTTGGTTTACTAAATTAATAGCACATGTTCATTTAAAAGGAATAATTTTCACTAAATGCACTGTGAATAATCTAATCATGAGCAAGCAAAAGTAGAAAACAAGAATTTTGTTCACACATGACTGGATGATCGATGTCAGTTCAACTTCTTATTCACTAAAACAATCTTTTTTTCAACCACAACATGCGGAAACCCTTGAAATAACTTCCTGGCCTCAGGGGACCCTGCTAATACCTACTATTATCTACAGCTTATGGTACATTAGCGTGATAGCCAGTGGGAAGAATACTGCTTGCATTTGTGGTCATTTTGAAACATTGCCCATCTTAAATCACTAAAAAGATCATTGGTGTCTGTGGTTACTTATCTAAAGGGCAGATATTGCTCACTTCCCAAGGAAACCCTAGTGACCCCTGGAGGAACCCTAGGCTTCCATAGAAATCTGGTTGAGAAAGGTTTCACTCAGATAAGTGAAAATCCAGTGAATAAAAATGAACACTTTCTATTCCTTTAGCAAGTCAATCCCAGAAATCAGCCTTGATCAATCTGATCCATTTGCTTCAGAACTTCTAAATCACTGGAGCAAGTATGCTGATAAAGACTTTTGTCTGCTCTTCGACTATCCCAACAGATATACAGTACTTGTTCCGGAACAGTACCAAAGTCAGTGAGTCAACAAGTCAACTACGGGTTAAATGTACCAGTCAATGAATTCTGAATGATTTCTACCTATTTCTGTCATCTTGTTCTAGGGTGACAACACTGCTCTTCTATAGATAAAGTACAATGTGACTTGGTAACCTTAGGACAAGGAGTGTATTACCGACAGAATCACCCAGTGAACATTAAAGTGGTTCTAAAGGCAGAAGTTTTTTTATTATTATGCATTAAGTTAAAAAACCTTCCAGATGCAGGCACCCCCCCAGCCCATCAGATACTTACCTGAGCTCCATCTCGATCCAGAAATGTGCATAAGAGCAGCGCCTTTCCTGGGTCTCTGTCTCCTCATTGGCTTACACAGAAGCTGGAGTCATTGGCAACTGCTGCTGTCCATCACAGCCAGTGAGCCAATGAGGGGAGAGTGGGATAGGGCTAAGCCACGTTCCATGTGTGAATGGACAGTGTCCATCACAGGAGCGTGGCTCAGGAGCTAGCCTGCTTGAGTGCCCCCATAACAAATGACTTGCTACTGGGGCACATGGCAGGGGGAGGAGCCAGGACCCCAAAAAAAGAAGATCGAGGCTGCTCTGTGCAAAACAATTGCACAGAGCAGCCTTGATCCTCCTCTTTTTGGGCCCCTTTTTGGTGCTCCTGGCCCCTCTCCCATTGAGTGCCCCCACAGCAAGCAGCTTGCTATGGGGGCACCCGAGACGAACCACAACTTTGTGTGTCTATTTGGACATGAAGCCATGGTTTGACCCCGTCCCCTCTCTCTCCTGATTGGCTAACTGACTTTGATTGACAGTAGTGGGAGCCATTGGTACAGCTGCTGTGTCTCAGCCGATCAGGAGGGAGAGTCCCGGATGGCCGAGGCACTCGTGCCAATCGCTGAATGGGGCTCAGGTAAGTATTAGGGGGGCTGAGGGGGGCCGCTATACATAGAAGTTTTTTTTTGCATTAGAATGCACATAGAATGCACATAGATTGCATTAGGATAAAAAAATACCTTCTGCCTTTACAACCACTTTAAGGCTTCATTTAGACTTGCGGTTAATGGGCAGCAAAAATGCACGGTTGAGCAGTGTTTTTGCCTAGCACCAAACACCCCCCCCCCCCCCCGTGGGTTAAAACCGCACCGCTAGTGGCCGAATATTGCGGTAAATACGACGGTATAGCGGCGCCGCACCTCCCATGCCCAGTGTAAAAAGGGGCCTAAGGAAAGAAAAGGACAGTAATGAAACACACCTCAGGAGATAAAAAAAAGTGAAAGAGCAGCCATTAAATTTTAATTTTTTAGTTTAGACACATTTTAAATAAAAAAAAAAAATATTTACTTAAAAAAAAACAGACATGCCTTGTTTTTAACCAAACAAATTAAATATCTATATAAAATTATAAAAAAAAAATGAATGAAGTGATTTACACTAAAGAAAAAACATTTACAGTGTCTTAGAATTATTATTTTTTTACAATCTTTTATCGTGAGGATCTACCTGGGTTTACTTGAGTGTAAACACATTAATTAATGAAAAATCTTTCAGTCTAGAGTAACACTTATTCAACAGTGTAATTATATGACACTTTCCTAGCTAAAGATGACCACTCGTATTTAATAAAGCTAACAAAATATATCCATCTCTAAAATAAATGACAGCAAAATTGTCTCTAATTGCAGTCGCAATTAATTAAAAATGTTAATCACTAGTTATCACTCATATGGTTAGTGAATGTGAATGCCCCCAAGGTGAAATACTTTTCTGTTTGTTTTTGCATCAATTTTTATTTATTTAACTGTACACATGGTAATTGAAGGAAAGGTGAAAAAATACATATAGTAAAAACTTGAATGTCATATGTCAGGGCTAAGATCATAGCAAATGGACAATTATTATTTGCACACGGAAACACCTTTGATATTAGGGAACGCGTATTGGACCTCAGAGGCGGGAGCCAGGGATAAAGGTACTTAAAAACAGATGTTATTACAGGGCCAAGCATATGCCATATAGATTTCATTACAACTAAACGTAGATGCATGCATGGCTTGATGCAATTGGTTCGAGCGACCCTTGAGTTAAATAGTGGTGAAGAGGTGCCCTGGTGAGCATTAATGAGCTTATATGAGAATTAAAGTGTTTGCTATTTATAATTTTTTAACGAATCATATTTTTGGCCAAAAAGAAAGCTTGGCCCAGCCAGCCAATTATAATCAAAAAGTTGTGGTTGGGTTTATTCAAGAACAAGATCATTTATTGATATTTTAATGTACCAAAAAGTCTATACAAAATTTACAAAAAATGGATTAACCCCCCCAGCATTAGAGGATTCACACAAAATAAAAGGTGCAAATTGAAATGTTGCATACCAGGCAAACAAGACAAACATAAAACATATACAAAATACAATACGCCTGGACACCGAGTATCGCCACACACAGAGCTGTACCATGGAAATTTGCCGCTATATGCATTAACCACTTCAGCCCCTTAATGACCAGGCCATTTTTTGCGATAACGCACTGCATTATTTTAACTAACAATTGCGCGGTCATGCAGCGTTGTACCCAAACAGATGTCCTTTTTCTTCCCACAAATAGAACCTAATTTTGGTGGTATTTCATCACCTCTATGGTTTTAATTTTTTGCGCTATAAACAAAAAAAGAGCTAACATTTTGAAAAAAAACAACTATATTTTTTATAAAACATATCCGATAAAAATATGTAAAAAAATGTAACTTCTTCATCAATTTAGGCCAATTTGTACTCTGCTAGATATTTTTGGTAAAAAAAAATCACAATTAGCGTATATTGATTCGTTTGCGCAAAAGTTATCGCGTCTACAAACTATAGGATAGATGTAGGGACTTTTTTTGTTATAGTTTTTTACAAGTAATGGCGGTGATCAGCGATTTTTAGCGGGACTATGACATTGTGGCGGACAAATTGGACACTAAGTGACACTTTTTGGGGACCAGTGACACCAATACAGTGATCAGTGCTAAAAACAATGCACTGGCACTGTATAAATGACACTGGCAGGGAAGGGTTAAGTGTGTTCCCTGGGTTTTTTTTCTTACTGTGTGGGGGATGCTGACACTAGACAAAGAGAGAGATCGGTGTTCCTGATTAGTAGTAATCACAGATCTCTCTCTTCGGGCCCTTTCACACTGGCGGATCAGTAATGATCCGCTACGTGTGTCTGTAAAAGCTCAGCGGGGATCCTCCGTAAAATCCCAGCTGAGCCGTCGGCTGACAGGGCGGTCCCTGCACACTGTGCAGGGACCGCCCTGTGTTTCCTCCGCTCTCCCCTATGGTGGATCGGATGAACACGGACCGTATGTCCGTGTTCATCCGATCCGCCAGACGGAAGAAAAATATGATTTTCTTCAGTCCGAAAAATCGGATCTTTGCGGAGGCGGATGATTACGCTGACACCCGCAATCACATAGGGACCAATGTATGTCCCGTTTTCATCCGCAACGGATGGATGAAAATGCGGACATACGGTCCGCACGTCTGAAAGGGCCCTTCCTCTGTGACAGAACAACGGTTCTGTCATTCCCCCAAATGATCGCGATCACGATGTCCAATCACAGCGGGAGCGGGTCGCTGGTGGCATGCGCCCCAGGTCAAGAAGTGCAAACAACATACAGGTACGTTGTTTCACACAGCTGGACAGCCGTGCCGCATGCACGGTCCAGAGTAGTAGTTAAACAACCTACAATATAGGGGGACAACTCATGTGTAAGGATCCCTCTGGGAGCTTGAGCAAATATACTGCAACAATTGGGTCCTGCTTGATCCCCTAAGCTATATTCATTGTTGGAAACCATATTGACTATAGGTGAACATTCACACTTCTCAACTGATAAAAGCTTTAGAAGCTGGTAGTATTGTGGGTGTGTTTAATGTTGTAGTTTATGAATTGTGGCATTGTATATATTGCATAGTGTACAGAGTGTAGGGGGCAGCGAATCTATCTGTATTGGTGATTTCATAAGTAAGTTGTGATTGCAAAATGGAAAAAGTAGCAGCATCCCAAATATTATTATTTATTTTATTTGACACATATTGATATCTTGCACATGGTTTGAGTAAAGACAGCTATTTTATAATTCATAACTTGTGCAACACACCACAATGTGCAACAGGGGTCCTTTATTAAAGTGGTTGCAAAGGCTGAAGGTTTTTTTTACCGAGGCTCTCCCATGTCTCTCCCTCCAGATTGGCTGAGATGTAGCATCAGGGGCCATTGGCTCCCACTGCTGTCAATCACAGACAGTGAAGCTGGAACAGGGGGCGGGTCAAAGCCACTCTCTCTGTGTCTTATTGACGAAGAGAGAGCCAACTCGGGAGCAAGCACGCATGAGTGCCCCCACAAAAAGCAGCAAGGGGGAGGGGCACAGAGAGCCGACGGGGGACCCGAGAAGAGAAGGATCGGGCTGCTCTGTGCAAAACCATTGCACAGAGCAGGTAAGTATGACATGTTTGTTATTGATTTTTTATAAAAAAAAAATTCTTTACAATCACTTTAAGCAAATTAGCGACACAATTAGACACATATCAGGCTGCTTCTCATTATCAAAGTCTATGCAAAAGTTATTCTGTGTATTTGCAAATCTGGACCATTATTTTCCTGCATCAGCCCATTCATTTTGACACGCCACAACGCAGTTAAACACATGCTCTGTGGTGCAATGCAGTCACGTGTAAATGGCCTTAAAGCAAATCTGTTGGTTTCCCCCTGAATGGGCAAAGAATACGTCTGCTTTAGGTTAAAACTGTATAAAGGCCTTACATTTTTCAGTATTTTTTACTAATTATCTGAAGAACCACATGAGTATAACAGTGTAGGTTGACTAGAAATCTATAATCCCTGTCCAAAAATTAATCTATGGCAAACAATCCAAAATCAAATTTCAGCACGTGTAGTTTCCAGACCAGTACTCTCAAACGTTTTACCCCAGAAATACTTCTCAGATCTCAGGGAACCCCCTACTAACATTCTTCCATCATGAGTCATTAGGAAAATGGTGGTCAGTAGGAAGAATGCCCCATTTACAGTGGTGGTTAGGAAGCCACCCCTAAAGACTGTTAAACAGAGCATTAGTATCATGCTACTGGCTCAGCCAAGTAGCTTTGGCCTTGAACTATACAGGCACCATCAAACGGAAAGTCGATTAGCCACAGCTCCAAGGGCCCCCGTAGCAACCTCTGGAGGAACTCTAGGGTTCCACAGCACCCTGGTTGAGAATGGCTGGTTAAGTCTAAGGCCTCGTACAGACGAGGGGACAGTCCGCTGAAAACGGTCCGCCGGACCGTTTTCAGCGTACATGTCCCCTCGGAGATTTCTGTCTAATGGTTGTACACACCATCAGACAGAAATCCGCGCGGACAGACAGCGCAGTGACGTGTCCGCGCCGTCGCCGCGACGATGACGCTGCGACGTGCGCGACGCTGGAAGGTCAATGCTTGGGTCGAAGTGATTCGACGCATGCGAGGGATGGCGGCCGCTCGGACATGTACGGTGAGTCTGTACAGACGACCGAACATGTCCGACGGACACGATTCCAGCGGACATGTTTCTTAGCAAGCTAAGAAACATTTGTCCGCTCGAAAACGGTCGGGTGGACAAATGTCCGCTGGAAACCTGTCCGGTCGGCCGTACACACGACCGAACATGTCTGCTGAAACTGGTCAGCGGACCAGTTTCAGCAGACATGTTCGGTCGTCTGTACGAGGCCTAACACTCAGAAAGTGATTTCTGATTGGCAGCAGTAAATTACATTGTATTGCACATCACTGTTCTCGTCGCTATTTTTAAATATGCCCTGTAGTATGGTAAAAGAAGAGAAACTCTTTCTTATTATTTGCTATGGGTAATAAAATCTAAGACACCATACATATCAACTATATCTTCAATGCTTCGCTTCACAGAAATATAATATAGTTAGCACAGCAAAGTAGAACACTGTCGGATATCTAAAAAGTTGTTAATATTGTTAATGCCCTGACATATTTAAGAAAGTAAACATAGCGTCCTCATTATAAATATCACATGCCTCATCATAAATAAACAACTGTTTTAGCCCAGCGTTTATTTACTGCACAGCTTTGGCCCGGGTGACCCCGCTCCGCATAATAATGAAAAGATGGTGTCCAATGATTTTGATAAACTGAAGCAATTTCAGCTTTGTGCTCTTACCGCTACTTCGGTGGCAATTTTCATTATTTAAATTGTTTTCCATTACCAACCTAGCATTAACTTTGAGTACAATGGATGTTACAAACTTAGAGAAGGAATGTGCAGTATGTCTCCTGGGGGGGGGGGGGGGGGTCATTAAATTTCCTCTGCAGAGATCAGACACCATACCCTTTGTGAGGTGGGATCACTTTGAATTTTTTTAGGTAAATTGTTTTTATTGGATAATTTAGACATTACTTGCATTGTTTTGGTTCTTTCCCATTTTATTTTGTGGGAACTGTTATAGAGAATTTCATTTTCCATATCTGCTTATTAATATTGTGGCTCACTAATGAATTCTAGGCCTCCAAATCTTGGTAAAGGGGCCATATAAAGACATAAATATGGCTTTACGTAAGCTGACTTCATACCAAAGGAATGTCAATGCAAGTCCTTAAAAAGTCACATTGATTGCAGTAGGGGTTGATCATTTCCTACACACAAGTTTGCAAAACGAACGCGCCTAATTTAAATGATCCACGCCCCCTACCCGGATCATTTGAATTAGGCAGGGATTTACGCTACACCGCCACAACTTTACAGGCAAGTGCTTTGTGAATCTGGCCCAATGCTTTTATTGAACCTGGGGAAAAGAAATCAATGAACAACTGAAGGGTGTAGAGCAGGCAGAGCTGGCTCGGTAACCAAAGGGGTGACATTAGATCTTTAAAGGGTATGCATCTTTACCATTGTTACAAAGTATTTGTATATTTAAAATGTAATAACTCACATATATGATATATGGTTAAAATAAGAGAGTTCTATTGTCCAGAGCGAAAGCTTTAACATAACACACCTTTATTAGAGCTTATACAAAGTCTAATCTAACACACAGAACTTATCTATAGTCTCAAACAAGACCGTAGGTTAAAATACATACATTTACATGAAGGAATCTAGAGCATATCCCTCTAAAACATTCGATTACAAGCGTGTGCTACATGTAGGTATAAAATGCCTATACCATATTTATCCTTTAGACTCATCCTTCAAGCCATCCTTCCATAAAGTCACCCTTTCATCAAGTGAGGCTTCCATAAAAGTGAATTTCCTTTGCCTCTGCAGTCGAGTATATCTCTCTATGCTGACGTCCCATTGGTTGGCCTAGCTAGGATCATGATTGGAGGCCTGACTACATAAGTCAGCCCCCTTTCATGCAAATCTTGGTTTCTATATCCGGCAGCAGATTAAAGTGAACTTTCCCAGGTTTAAACAGGGTGGGGTTAGCTTGATTGAACATCCCAGCATGGGGTCCATCACATAAGGTGGTTTAATTCACTCCAAAATGTCTGGTAACAAACAAAGAACTTTGCTATGTGCTAAATGCCATGAATTAGCATGCTAAATGAACAATATACTATGTACTCTGACTGAAATGTCTTCCGCCACTACTAAGAGAAACATATTCATAATTACAATATATATATATCTATATTCATACACAGACACAGCCATTATATATATATACATATACATATACATACACATACATATATATATATATATATATATATATATACATACATACATACACATACATATATACATATATATATATATATATATATATATACATACATACATACATACATATATATATATATATATATATATATATATATATATATATATATATATACCCACATATCTCTATTTAATCTAGACTACCCAAAAACCATATGGCAACACCATGCATAAAATAATATAAAATAAAACAATCTTTAAAGAAAACTGTGTATATGGGGGGGGGGGGTCAAAGCTGAGTTCTTAAGTAATTCAGGTGAATCATTGCCTTTTATTGTGATTCCATGACGATAGCTTTAATGCCGCGTTCATACGACCGTTTTTCGCGATGTGAAAAATTACATTTTTTTTCATGTCATTAAAAACGATCGTGTGTGGGCAACAGAGCATTTTTCGTGACGTTAAAAATGGGCATTAAAAATTTAGAACATGCTCTAAATTTTTGCGTCATTTTTAACGTCGTAAAAAATTGTCGCGTGTGGGCTTTAACGATGTGAAAATAACGCACATGCTCAGAAGCAAGTTATGAGACGGGAGTGCTCGTTCTGGTAAAACTAGCGTTCGTAATGGAGATAGCACATTCATCACGCTGTAACAGACTGAAAAGCACAAATCGTCTCTCACCAAACTTTTACTAACACGAAATCAGCAAAAGCAGCCCCAAGAGTGGCACCATCCGAATGGAACTTCCCCTTTATAGTGCCGTCGTACGTGTTGTACGTCATCGCGCTTTGCTCAAGCATTTTTTTTTTCACGATCGTGTGTAGGCAAGGCTGGCTTAACAATAATCGGGTTGAAAAAAACGTCGTTTTTTCTAGACCATTAACAATGGTCGTGTGTACGTGGCATTAGAAGAGACAACATGTTAGAACAGAGATTTGCAATGCAAGAAGAATCCGTTTTTGGACAAACATGAAGCCTGCCATTGCTGCCCCTTACTTTGAAATTTTTAGTTGCCTGACTGTCTCTCTGATGCTCTATCACTGACCTGGAACAATTATACAGTTATCAGCAGATTTGACCTCACTGACTGTGTGTATGCTCTGGGTCAGTGACTGAGAACTTGAGAAGTATTGAAGTTAGAGGAAGGACATGAAAGCAAGGCAATTAGAATATTCACAAGGAGGTCGGCATTGGCAGCCCCTGTATTTTTCCCAGCACAGGTTTCTTCTGAGTTACAGAAGTGGAACTAGTTCCTTTTGAAAATATAAAACAGTGTGAAGGAGAGGATGGGAAATATCTAAAGAGGCAAATTAGGAGATTTCCGTATGGAAAGTACATTGCTTTCTGTGCATATATTTAGAAGCAATGAGAAACTATGGGGGGAAGAAAATCTGAGAATTATATAACAAGAAGCAGCACGTTAAGACATCATCAAGATGCAGGGAAAATGAGCTGATAGGGTTTCTTGCAGAAATAATTCTAAAGCAAATAAACATTGCGTAAAAAAGAAACAGCAGGAAAGCAATGCATAAAGAGAAAACAGCAGCAAGGTGTCCTGTCCTATACACTATCTACGTACCACTAAGGCTGAAATTTACCTCTGTATAATCAATGATTAGTTATATATGTTGTTCAACTTCAGGTGTTTACTCTTAAAGGGTACCTGTGGGCATTTCTAATGTAAAGTGTATATAAAGTGGCTTGTAAGTGGAGTGCAGCATGGTGTGTTGACATGCAGAGATCACACAGAGATCGGAATGAAGTAGAACAATGTATTACGATAGTTCCAACAATGCTCAATTAGGCCCGGTGGGTAGGCACAGCCGACCGGAGCCACTCACGAAACTGTAGCAGAGGAGCATATCCTGGGATTATGCTGAAAGCTTCTGCAACAAGGGGAGGTTATGTGGCCTTCCTGGTCCACACTCAAATGGAAAGCTTCCTAAGTGGAGATAGTGTAGTCCATGCACTTTTTCTACTCCTCTGGAACCTCTCCCTGCCACTATGTGCTGTCCCTGCTAGACATGGAACCTGTCCCTACACTAGCCACTTGCACAAATTCATCAAACCTGACAGCCAGAGTCTTGAATAGACTCTGCCCTGACCCAAGATAGACACCAAGGTCACATGGGGCACCAGTGTCCAATCAGACAGCTATCTCCTTGGTAACCGCAGGAAGTCATAGAGGGACCAAGTTCCTCACAATTTCCCTTCCCCTTCTGCATTGCCGCTTTGTTCAGGCACCACCTCCAGTGGGGAGTATCGACTGCACCTGCCTACAGGCTTCTAAATGATAGCCCCATGAGCAAAGTTATAGCTGAAAAACTTTAAGCTTAAACAGAAATGCAGCTGTTTTACCTGCTAAGGACCAGTACACACCATCAGATCTGTCCGCTGAAAGCGGTCTGCCGGACCATTTTCAGCTGCCGGATTTCTGTCTGATGGCTGTACACACCATCAGACAGAAATCCGCGCATAAACAATACACAGGGCGTGGCCGCGCCGTCGCCGCGACAATGACGCGTCGACGTGGGCGGCCTTGAAGTTCAAAGCTTCCACGCATGCATCGATTCAGTACGACGCATGCGAGGGATGGAGGTCGGTCGGACGTGTCCAGTGAGTCTGTACAGACGACTGAACACGTCCGACGAACAGGTTTCCAGCGGACAGATTTCTTAGCATGCTAAGAAATTTTTGTCCGCTGGAAACTGTCCGATCCGCCAGACAATTGTCCGCTCGGGCCTACACACGAAGCCCAACTGACTAGATCCTTTTGCAGTTTTTCCCTCCCTCAGTTTGAGTTCTGCTGTACAAGTCAAATTCAGGTACTCATGTTTCCTTAAAAAAATAATAATAATACATTAATGAATACAGTGCTGCATTCATTTGTGTATTTAAAAACAAAACTCTTAGGCCCCTTGCACACTGGGGCGTTTTTCATGCGGTACAGCGCTAAAAATAGCGCTGCTATACCGCATGAAAAATCATGCCCTGTAGTGTTCAATGTGAAAGCCTGAAGGCGGAACAGCCTGAGGAGGAGGCGCGACTTTTGAATAATGGACGGCCACTGTCTGACATACTCTGCAAACAGGAGAAGGTAGGGAGATCGTCGAGGCAGGGAATGGAATGGTACAGTGAGGTTGGTAATGGCACAGTGAGGCATGTAATAATTGCACAGTGAGGCATGTAATAATTGCACAATGAGGCATGTAAAGATGGCACAGTGAGGCGTGTAATAATGGCACAGTGAGGCATGTATAATGGCACAGTGAGGCAATGTATAATGGCACAGGGAGGCATGTATAATGGCACAGTGAGGCAATGTATAATGGCACAGTGAGGCATGTATAATGGCACAGTGAGGGGTCATCTTATACGCAGAGTATAACCCAAAACCAACATTTTAGCTGGAAAATTAGGGGGTCGTCTTATTCGCCCAGTCGTCTTATATGCCGGCAAATACGGTATATAAAATGTATTTATACTAGGTTTAGAATAATTAAAGAAAAAAAAAAAAGAAGAAAACATAAAGAAACTATAATAACATAAAATATAATAAAATGAAAAGGGAGAAAGCAAATGGCTCTTTGTTCACTGTTTCTTTTTTCCTGTCACATATTTGTCATTTGTGTGTCATTTAAACACAAAGGCTTGTCCCTTTTATTCTTCAGATGTCCAAAGAACTCCAAGAACCTCTGAAGGAGAGCGGAAAGTTAAAACACCATCAGACGTTGATGACGGCTCAGTAAAAGGCAGCAATCTCTAATACATACATGAGAGACGAGAACAAACGCAGCGCCAAACTTCAGACACAGAGCAATGTCATTGTTAGCGATATGAAATCTGTAATTTGCTGAAAACAAAAAATGATTGGCCCACCAAGAGGCTTATTCTTTATCGTGTGAACCTATCAGCATGACAATGTTTTTTTTATATCTTACTGAAAATCCCAAACTGCAGTCAGCTAGAATCTTAGCCTTGTTCCTCGTAAACAGGATGACGGGGAACCACTGTATAAAGATTGAGACCAGCTGTGTTTAATAAATCCATGGAGCCACCAAACGTGATATCGCTTCTTTCTGTAAGAAATTGCCAGCAAGTTATCTAATCATCTGTAATACTTTGTGTGCTAATAGACACTGAGATCTATTAGAGAACTGAGATGTGAAGATAAAGAAAGGAGACCACGTGCGGACTCTTTTCTGTAGCTTGTGATTGTCTGGAGTGAGCCACAGATGTGACCAAAATACTATAAATTATTTGTCTATTTTAACGCTGGCATTAAAAGGGAAATTCCAGCTTATAGGACGTGTAGAGGATACCATGCTGTAATATATGGGCTGCTGAGAGAGCGATATTGAGCTATAAGAATAATAATAAAGGAGGGGACCATTTGTTATTGTCTTCTGAAGCCGTTATAGTGGTTGTAAACTCTCACATATACCAAGTGTGTATGCACCTCAGATGAAAAACACAGATGAAACAAATTCTCCTACATACGTTGTACCTGATTATCTATAGACATCTTTGCCCTACATTCATTCAAAGTGCACAATTCACACAGGATCACTTAGCTCTGAAAAGCAGGGGGCGGGAAGCTGAAGTTACATCAGTGAGGAAATCTCTAATAACTGATTGGATGGAAGGAACACAACTCCCTTCACACAGCACACATGAACAGAGCTGAGGCTGTAAATCAGCTGGAGGCCCCTCCCATGTGATCTTTTTTCTATTGGTGTCATGAAAACTTGTTGGAAGTGATTTGTGCTGATAGCAGAGGAAGGAAGCAGCAGACAGAAATGGCACTTAGTGCTCTTAAAGTGGTTGTAAACACTCAAGGTTTTTCACCTTAATGCATTAAAGAGTAAGTAAACCCTCTACAAAAAAAAAAAACCTGCAAGACAAAGGCATAATGAGCTAATATGCATAGCATACTAGCTCATTATGAATTACTTACCTGAGATCGAAGCCCCTGCATCAGTTCCTCTCCTCCGTTGCCACCATCTCTCCCGGAGTGACTTCCGGGTATCGCGGCTCCGGCACTGTGACTGGCCGGAGCCGCAATGACGTCACTACCGCGCATGTGCGCGGGAACCACCAGTCACAGCACGATCGCCTTTAGAAATGGCATGCTCAGTGCGCCTGCGCCGTTGTCTATGGCACATGCACCGAAGACATCGGTGCAAATCTTTTTTGCAAATATCTCCTAAACCGTATAGGTTTAGGAGATATTTCTTGCACCTACAGGTAAGCCTTAATCTAGACTTACCTGTAGGTAAAAGTGGTCTGTAAGGGTTTACAACCACTTTAAGGTGAAAAACCATGATGCAGCAGCCCCCCAGAGCCCCCCTTTTACTTACCTAAAGCTGATCTTTCCAGCAACGGGAACGAGCACACCAGCTCCAACCGGTGTCATGGGTCCTGTATTGATAGATTGATAGCAGCGCAGCCATTGGCTCCTGTTGATTTTCTGCTTGAAGCTTGTAGCTCTAAAATGCTCAACAAGCCAAATTCCATTCATTTCAATGGCCCCTGTTTACATCTAAGCATTCTCTCGCCTGAAGCGCAGCGCCTGAAGCTCAAAAAAAGCACATGAGCTTCTTTTTGGTAGATTACAAGCGTTTTTGTCCCCATAGACTTCAATATAAAATGCCTTGAGCATTTTACAAGCTTTTTTATAAAAATGTTATGAGCGTTTCCTGCTCAAATAGCAACTCTCCACCCCAAATTTCCTCCCCTCCCCTTAGTTCTTTTTTTTGGCTAAACAAAAATGCATGAAGCTGTAAAACGCTTGTAATACACTTCCAAGATGCTTTCAATAAGCTTGTAAAAAGCTGCAAAAAAACAAAACAAAGCCAGAAAAAACACCAGTAAATTGATACGCTCGGGTGGGAATGGGGCCTTTAGGTGTTTGTAAAGGCAATTTTATTAAATAACAAACATATCATACTTATCTGCATAAGACACAGAGCGTTTGGCACCACGTTTGGCAGTGCCCCACTCCCTCTTCATTGTCTGTGATTCACAGCAACGGGAGCCAATTGCTCCTACTACTGCATCCCAGCCAATGAGGAGGGAGAGATCCGGGAGAGCCTTTGCTCTTGTGAACATTGCTCGGCCTCAGGTAAGTATTAGGGGGGACTTAGGGGAGTAAACACACACATCCCAGTTCTGTGAGGAGAGGAGAGAGAGATCGTAAGTTTCTACTAGCTAGGAACAGCGATTTGTCATCTCCTCTAGTCAGTCCCATCCCCCTAAAGTTAGAACACACACTAAGGAACACGGTTAACCCCTTGTTCGCCCCTACTGTTAACCCCTTCCCTGCCGGTGACGTTTACACCGTAATTGCATTTTTATAGCTCTGCTCGCTGTATAATTGTCAATGTCCCAAACATGTGTCAAAGGTGTCCGATCTGTCTGCCATAATGTCGCAGATCACGGCCATTACTAGCAAAAAAAAAAAATAATAATAAAAATGCCAGAAATCTACTCTATTTTGTAGACTGTATAACTTTTACACAAACCAACCAATAAACGCTTATTGCGATTTCTATTACCAAAAATATATCGAAGAATACGTATCGGCCAAAACTGAGGAAAAAATTCGCTTTTTTTAAAAAAAAAATTGAGGATATTTGTTATAGTAAAAAGTACAAAATACTGTTTTATTTTCAAAATTGGCGCTGTTTTTTTGTTTTTAGCACAAAAAATAAAAACCGCAGAGGTGATCAAATACCACCAAAAGAAAGCTCTATTTGTGAAAAAAAAAGGACGTAAATTTTGTTTGGGTGAAGCGTCGCACGACCACGCAATTGTCAGTTAAAGCGACGCAGTGCCGTAAAGCAAAAAATGGCCTGGTCATTGAGCAATCAAATCTTCCGGGGCTGAAGTGGTTAAAGCCTACAGAATCACAATAAATAGAAAAAGGCTCTTTATAGTATCTCTTAATTCAGTGGAACCCAAGAAAAATAAGATTTTTCGAAATTTCTATAGCTTTAGCCAAGATGTTCTTATCAAACAGTAGAGACATGCAGTTTGCTTTGGTCATACAACACCGTTCAGTTTTTCATATTTTACAAGGACAGACAGCAAATGATTTAAGTCACTATTTTAGTTCTTCAATCCAATTCTGCTCTTTATAGAGGATCGTCTTGATGTGCTGGAGATAAGAAAGGAGTGTCTTTGCTGATTAATTCAGGGACGGTGGAAGCCAAACAAAGACAATTCATAGCAATCTAATTATCCTGCAGAATCTTTACTGCATCAGCATACTCATGTTGCTTAATTTAATATGACTTTTTAGTCTAAAGAGTCGTTTCACTGCAAATAGGTAATTGCGCTTCCCAGACATACTGTAAATGTAAAATATTGATCAGTAAAATATGTTGAAGAGTAACAGGTCATTTTGGAGAGAAGCAAATTCAATTTGCTGGCAGATGCACCAGACTCGGCTTACAGACTTCATCTCAAATGTTATGTCTTAAAGGGAAAGTATCATGTCTAGTGCAAACTGTCAGATGCTCGAAAGAACATCCGAAGGCTCCTGAGTGTTGGTCTAAACAAGTCCCAAATCTAGTTAATATGATGCACAAGCTTCATAAAATGAATAAAAAAGGTCCATTACAAATAATATGGTAACCATTCGAGCCAACGTGTCTCCTAAAGTGCAGCCGCTGTCCCAAAAACAAATGTATAGAATCATACATAGCAGAATGTGACTTCTGTGCTAGACAGTGCCTCGCAAAATTATTACTACCATCATAAGTGAAAGCAAATACAAATAATGAAAATAACGTACAACTAAATCAGCCACACCAAATACAGTGGCTCTCGAAACAAATTATAAGTTGCTAACTAGATGGTATCTGGTTCCATCCAGAATATCCAAATCCCCCCCCCCCCAAATATCCCTCTCACTGTTTTCGAGGCTGTACTACTCTGGGGTTCACATGTACATATATGGTGAGAATGTCCCATAGTAAGCTACTTTTGGTCAGAAATCTTCAAAATTCTTTCTACCATGTTCATTATAACCCTTAAACCCGATCCCTCGGTGGCACTTCTGAACAGAAAACCACAAATCATAACACGCCACCAATTCAAATTACTTATTTTTATAACCACAGCAGCTAAACAAACTGTAGCAAAAGAGTGGACATCGAACTCTCTCTGCATAGAGTCAGTCAAACAAAGAGTGGCACAATCTAAGATACATGGACACACGGAAGTCTAGGCTGGAATTGCGGCCTATCTACGCGCGGGTGGAGCGCCATTGAGAGGGAGAGACAGAACCTCTGACAGAGTGATCGGATGGGACTCCAGTACCCCTGCGACTTGTCTGAAAACCGGAGGCTGTCATCTTGAAGGACTGCGATTGGAGATCATGGACGGAGTGTTTCTGTAGGACAAGGCCTGAACTGGTTGGGTGAGACGGGCACCTGCCCAAGCATACTGACTGCCTTGCAGGAAAGTGGATTGTTGATATTCATCACTGTGATTTGACAGTTCATGACATTTCTACCAGTTACTATTTTCCCCTTGGATTACAAATAGTTTTTTTTTGCGCGCCAACGCATGCCAACGCATATGTGCACGAACTGTTAAGATAATTTATATTGAGGTTTGGCCTGGCCCGCCAAACCACTTTAGTTAGCTACATTACTCAAAGACTACCTATTTAGTTGTTTCATACTGTTGATATTTCATACTCGTTGATCGAGTAACTGGTTCTATTACACTGTGAGTATTGTTAGTAGTGAGAGCTGGGTGAGGCTTGGCAAGGGGGTACTTCAGTGTGGATGCCTTATTGAAGGAATCCCCTAGCTGCGTGCTTACACAGGTCTGCATAGCCGTTATAAATTAAAGTGTATTTATTTGCTGTTTCTGTTTTCTGACTCTTGCAGGGCTCTGCAAGCTGTCTTTTATAGTTTTACCTGTGTTTCTTTTGCTTTATCCTTTCAAATAAAGAGTTACATTGGTTAAGCTGAGATTTGTGTACAATCTCTCTGTCATCCTGCGGGATCCATACAACTCAAGGTAACACTTAATTTACATAATTTACTGTGGTATGTCAGGATATTGTGCCCTCCAACAAGCTATTTGGAATCCACAATTCCCACTATACCAGTTGTGCCAAGAGAGGGTTTTGAGCCAATTTCAGGGGTTGGCAACCAGAGCGTAGACCCAAAACAAACCAGCAGCTGCTTCGGGGGTAGTGCTACATGTGCATGCAGCACAATCTTTTTGTTCTCTCCCTCTCTTACCCAATGTACTGCCATATAGGTGAGTGCGAGAAAAGGCATGTGTAAAAGAGGACAAACACATTTAAATATAGTGGGGTAGATTCACAGAGGAGATACGACGTTGTATCTATGTCTGGCCGGTCGTATCTATGTGCCTGATTCATAGAATCAGTTACGCATAGATTTCTATTAGATCTGACCGGCGTAAGTCTCTTACGCCGTTGGATCTTAACTGCATATTTACGCTGGCCGCTAGGGGCATGTACGCTGATTTACGCCTAGAATATGTAAATCAGCTGGATACGCGAATTCACGAACGTACGCCCGTCCGACGCAGTACATTTACGCCGTTTACGTTAGGCTTTTCCCGGCGTAAAGTTACCCCTGCTATATGAGGCGTATATGCGGCGCACCAATGTTAAGTATGGCCGTCGTTCCCGCGACGAAATTTGAAAAATTTACAACGTTTGCGTAAGTCGTCCGTGAATGGGGCTGGATGTCGTTTACGTTCACGTCGAAACCAATGACGTCCTTGCGGCATACTTTGGAGCAATGCACACTGGGAAATTCTACGGACGGCGCATGCGCCGTTCATGTAAAACGTCAATCACGTTGGGTTAGGGTTAATTTACATAACACACGCCCACCTCTTCACAATTTGAATTAGGCAGGCTTACGCCGGCCTATTTACGCTATGTCGCCGCAACTTTCTTTTAAGAATACGGCACTCGCCTGTAAAAGTTGCGGAGGCGTAACGAAAAAGGATACGCACAAAGAAACGCCATTCTACGTGAATCTACCCCAGTATAACTAAATACATTTTAGATTTATAATAAGAAATTGAGAAAATAAAATGGAAATATGGTTACAAGCCTGGCTACAGCAAGTTGGATTGAATTTGAAGAGAGGAATTGATGATCTGTAGGGAAGAGATAAGGGCTGTCAGACAACCATAAGAAATGCTCTGACCCACCAGACTCATTGCTCTCTACATGACAGAGCTGTCGACATTTAATGTATGTACCCTCTACCCATACTTGTAGTCTAGCTAGAATCTGTAAAGAGTAAAGGAAAGTGTTGTTGCCTGTAAAAGACCGAGCAGGTTAAGTTTGAAGGCATCTACCATTAGCACCAAAACTAGTGGGGTAAATTCTTCCATAGATAGATAACCACTATGTCACTGCTATGGAGCCCAGAGATAGAGAGAGGACCCTGGGCTTCCTGTCCTTTCCTAGAAGAGGCTTTGCCACTTGGCTGCATTAGCCCAGCATTTTCAGAATGTTCTAATTCTTCTGATTCTTTCTGAATTCATCATTGGTGGTCAGTAACTCAACACACAGTCATTAATGTCTAAACTGCTGACAACAAAAGTGAGTACACCACTAAGTGAAAAAGTCCAAATTGGGCCCAAAGTGTCAATATTTTGTGTGGCTGCCATTATTTTCCAGCACTGCCTTAACGCTCTTGGACATGGAATTCACCAGAGCTTCACAGGTTGCCACTGAAGTCCTCTTCAACTTCTCCATGACGACATCACCGAGCTGGTGGATGTTAGAGACCTTGCGCTCCTCCACCTTCCATTTGAGGATGCCTCACAGATGCTCAATAGGGTTTAGGTCTGGGGACATGCTTGGCCAGTTCATCACCTTTACCAGCTTCTTTAGCAAGGCAGTGGTCATCTTGGAGGTGTGTTTGGGGTAGTTATCATGTTGGAATCCTGCCCTGCAGCCTAGTCTCTGAAGGGAGAGGATCATGTTCTGATTCAGTATGTCACAGTACATGTTGGCATTCATGGTTCTCTCAATGAACTGTAGCTTCTCAGTGTTGGCAGCAATCATGCAGCCCCAGACCATGACACTCCCACCACCATGCTTGACTGCAGGCAAGACACACTTGTCTTTGTACTCCTCACCTGGTTGCCTCCACACACTCTTGACACCATCTGAACTGAACACGTTTATCTTGGTCTCATCAGACCACAGGACATGGTTCCAGTAATCCATGTTCTTAGTCTGCTTGTCTTCAGCAAACTGTTTGCAGATTTTCTTGTGCATCATCTTTAGAAGAGTCTTCCTTCTAGGACGACAGCCATTAAGACCAATTTAATGCAGTGTGCGGCGTATGGTCTGAGCACTAACAGGCTGACCCCCTACCCCTTCAACCTCTGCAGAAATGCTGGCAGCACTCATATGTCTATTTCCCAAAGACAACCTCTGGATATGATGCTAAGCACGCTCACTCAACATCTTTGGTCGACCATTGCGAGGCCTGTTCTGAGCTGAACCTGCTGTATGGTCTTGGCCACCATGCTCCAGCTCAGTTTCAAGGTCTTGGCAATCTTCTTATAGCCAAGGCCAGTGATGGCGAACCTTGGCACCCCAGATGTTTTGGAACTACATTTCCCATGATGCACATGCACTCTGCAGTGTAGTTGAGTATCATGGGAAATGTAGTTCCAAAACATCTGGGGTGCCAAGGTTTGCCATCACTGGCCTAGGCCTTCTTTATGTGGAGCAACAGTTCTTTTTTTCAGATCCTCAGAGAGTTCTTTGCCGTCAGGTTCCTTATTGAACTTCCAGTGACCAGTATGAGAGAGTGATAACAACAAATTTAACACACCTGCTCCGCAATCACACCTGTGACTTTGTAACACTAACGAGTCACATGACACCGGGGAGGTAAAATGGCTAATTGGGTCCAATTTGGACATTTTCACTTTTGTTGCCAGCGGTTTAGACATGGCTGTATGTTTAGTTTTTTTGAGGGGACAACTCACTACTTTACATTGTAGCAAAGTGTAATTTCTTTAGTGTTGCCACATAAAAAGATATAATAAAATATTTACAGAAATGTGAGGGGTGTACTCACTTTTGTGAGATACTGTATATTTTTCTCATCTACCTACGTGCATTAACGTTGTGCTCTCTGGACAGTGAATGGGCATCATCCACTATGTGCAACAAACAGGCTAATAACACAAGAAACTGCAAAGCCAACCAATGAAATTGTAAACTTGTCTTCGGGTCTCCCCAGTGGGACAGAGATGTGTGAAACATAAGACTGACTAAACAGATTTTTAAATCCTTTGGCCGGTAAAACATATATTTATTTCAACTCTGTCTTTTGCCGTAGTCCACAAATTATTCTCTGATGCCGCGTACACACGATCATTTTTCGGCATTAAAAAAACATAGTTTTTGAAAAACTTCATTTAAAATGATCGTGTGTGGGCTACACATCATTTTTCAGTTTCTGAAAAACGACAAAAAAAAATCGAACATTCTGCATTTTTTAACGTTGTTTTTTGGGTTGTAAAAAATGATCGTGTGTGGACTAAAACGACGTTTTAAACCCGGGCATGCTCAGAAGCAAGTTATGAGATGGCAGCACTCATTCTGGTAAAACTACCGTTCATAATGGAGTAAGCACATTCATCACGCTGTAAAAGACAGAAAAGCGCGAATCGTCTTTTTTTAACAAGGAATCAGCTAAAGCAGCCCAAAGGCGAATAGAACTTCCCCTTTAGAGTGCCGTCGTATGTGTTGTACGTCACCGCGCTTTGTTCAAAACGCTGGTGTGTGGGCAACGTCGTTTTTAATGATGAAGTTGGAAAAACGTCGTTTTTTTGGACATGCTGAAAAACAACGTTTTTTTTTCATGCCGAAAAATGATCGTGTGTACACGGCATGAGATCAGGCTACTTTTTACAGGACCTTGCTGTTATTTGCAAGATACATCTAACTAGCATAACTATTGATTATTCTAGGATTGTATACAATAATAAGCATTACAGATGAGATTGTATGGCGCACAATACATGGATTATTCCTGAGGAGAATGGAGGGGAATAAATAGAAATTCATGGACGTGTTAATGAATTATCATGCTATAACACCACTTGCAGAGATCTGAGCCCACCATGAAGATGAATCTTGTCGGAGTTGGTTTTGTGCAAATGCCGAGTGGAAATGTCCGGGATGCTGAACTAGCTCTTCTGTCTCGGGAAGATCAAGCGTCACAAATATTGATACTGAAAGCTTCTCATAAGCACAGTAATTCACAGCTCGGTCACATACTGTGCACTGGCTAAACAACTGCTACAGTAAGTTTCATTATATTGTAAACAAATATATAATATTAATGAAAGAAAAAGGCCTAATGAGCTCATGAATACTCCCATATGTGTCCATAAAGGCTATTAATCAAGGAAGGTATATACGTCTGAGTAGCAGTATTGCATGAGTTTATCCAATTAGAGATATTAGAAATCCTTATGGTTAAAGCAAAAATAAAGCCTTTTTTTTAAAATACCAAACATGTCATACTTACCTGCTCTGTGCAGTGGTTTTGCACAGAGCAGCATAGATCCTCCTCTTTCGGGTCCCACAAAGTCAGATGCATAAAGGAAAAAAAAAGACTTGTTCCCTTACAACCACTTTAAAAAGTAAAACAATTAACTTTAAAAAGTGCTGTCTGTTGTTCTCACACAGCCCCATGTATATGTACTGCGGGGTGGCGGCTCCTATGCGCAAAATCATGTACAGTTCTGCGAATTGGACACAGCGGGAGCCAATCAGTGGGTCTGGCGGACCCGCCGGTCGTTCACGAGAAAGGCAAAACGGCTGTCTGCTAGACAGGAACACAGATCTGTCTTCTCACAGCCAGCAAAGTTAGAAAGCACTCCCTAGGCACACGTTTAACCCTTTGGTCGCCCCTGATGTTAACCCTTTCCCTGCCAGTGTCATTAGTACAGTGACAGTTCACTAATCACCGTATTGGTGTCACTGGTCTCCAAAAAGTGTCACTTATGGGCCGTACACACGACCGAACATGTCTGCTGAAACTGGTCCGCGGACCAGTTTCAGCAGACATGTTCGGTCGTGTGTAGGCCCGAGCGGACAGGATTCCAGCAAACATTTGCCCGCCGGGCCTTTTTCCAGCAGGCAAATATTTCTGGACTTGTTTTAAAACAGCCCGCTGAAATCCTGCCCGCTCGGACATGTTCGGTCGTCTGTACAGACCTACCGTACATGTCCGAGCGCCCGCCATCCCTCGCATGCGTCGAATGACTTCGACGCATGCGTGGAAGCATTGAACTGGCAGGGCCGCCCACGTCGCCGCATCATCGTTCTGTATGATGGTGAGTACAGCCACCATACAGAAATCCCCGGGCATACATGTACGGTGAAAACGGTCCGGCGGACCGGTTTCATCGTACATGTATGCTCGTCTGTACGCGGCCTTAGTGTCTGATTTGTCTGCCGCAATGTCGCAGTTCCACTAAAAATTGCTGATCGTGGCCATTACTAGTAAAAAAAAAAAAAAAAAATCCATAAATATATCCCATAATTTGTAGACACTATAACTTTTGCACAAACCAATCAATATACGCTTATTGGAATTTTATCAACCAAAAATATGTAGCAGAATACATATTGACTTAAAGTTATGAAGAAATTTGATTTCATACATTTTTTTTATTGGATATGTTTTATAGCAGAAAGTAAAAAATATATATTTTTTTGTTTATAGTGCAAAAAATAAAAAAGCAGAGGTGATCAAATACCACCAAAAGAAAGCTCTATTTGTGGGAAAAAAAAGAAATACATTTTATTTGCTTACAGTGTCCCAATTGTCAGTTAAAGTAATGCAGTGCCGTATAGCAAAAAAATGTCCTGGTCATGAAGGGAAGTAAACCTTCCAGAGCTGAAGTGGTTAAACTGCTATTATATGACTTCCTGTTTGAAGGCGGCTAGATTTGTTCTCCATGGTCCCATTGTATGGAGGAAGGGCCCTTGCTTGTGCCCAACATGGACTATGAATTATGGGATGTGTAGTGTGCATAGAATAGTGCACATGACCACAACTAACATGCACTGCTCATTCCAAATAGAAGTGAGCAAGAAAAGGAGAGGTCCGGGAGGTCATGGAGGATCTTACACGGAGGCAGAAAAACGCAGTAAGAAACAATTTCATGAAAAATAGATTACAGGGCCATTAAGTAGTGAATGTGTATGGATTAGTTTAGAAAAATATGGATATTGATTGGTGTCACTTTAAATAGATGTAAACCTCCTTACTTTCATATAAATTAAAGTGGACCTGAACTAAAAAAAATAAGATTTTGCTATGTTATATGGAACATCGAAAATGGTAAACTCCAGGAAAACAAAACTCCTCCCTTGCAGTAAATGCCTCCATACTGCAAAAATAAAAGCCCAACTCTGGGCAAAATTGTAGTGGGGCTGCTCATTTTTTGCACTGCATGGGTCAACTGCTCATTTTTTCTAGGGGTAAGCACAAAATGTATACTCCCCGGATTCACCAGTACTCTGGAGGATTGGGGAATCAGGGGAGTATAAACTTTGTGTGCACTTGTAGAAAAACTGAGCAGTTGACCCATGCAGTGCAAAAAAACCACTAGTGGTGGATGGAAAGAAAATTAAATTAGGCCCCATACACACGATAGAATCCATCCGCTGAAAAATCCCAGCAAATGGGTTTCAGCGGATAGATCCTATGGTGTGTACACTCCAGCGGATCTGTTTCCGCGGATATTTCTCCCCTGGGATGGATTCCAGCAGATCGAATATTTGCTGACATGCTAAACAAATCTATCTGCTGGAATCCATCCCAACGGATGGATCCGCTAGTCTGTATAGACTCACCGGATCCATCCGTCCGAAGGGATCCCCCGCATGCGTCGTAATGATTCGACGCATGCGTGGAATTCCTTATATGACAGCGTCGCGCACGTCGCCGCGTCATAATCGCGGCGACGGCGCGACACGTCATCGCCAGAGGATTTCGGCGCGGATTTCAATGCGATGGTGAGTACACTCCATCGCATTAAAATCCGCTGAAATCCTCGAGAGGATTTATCCGCGGAAACGGTCCGCTGGACCGTATTTGTGGATAAATCCTCTCGTGTGTATGGGGCCTTACAGATGAGTTGCCTAATCAAGAGATCAAGAGATTTAGCATTTTAAAAGCAGCAGCAGATCTGGCTCAGAAAAACACACAAACACCCCAGAAGAGGTTAAAAAAGTATATTTACTCATATTCCAGTTGTGATTCTAAGCATGTTTTAAACCCAGGGGGTAAATAAAAAAAAAACAGCGTCAGGCATAAGTAAGTGAATTCTTTGAATTTTTTTGCGGCATAAAAACAACATCGATTAGAAAAATCTGCTTGCCTCGACTTTTGAAATCAAATAGCGTCTACACAGTCAGGGTTTGTCTAATTATGTAAAGTGTCTCTCGTTGAAAAGGCAGCTCTGTCTTACAGCATCATCGGTGCATGTAAATCAATGAATTTCTGCCAGCTGGAATGTTGATGGCTTGTACAAATTCAAAGATCTCGAAGTCGGTACTGAAAAGTGCAATTTGTTTGGAGTCTTGGCAATTAATGCATTAGGTTAGAGTTGTTATACAAATGGAAAAAAAAAGTACATATATATATATATATATAAATAAACTGGTTAATAAGAGTCTGAAAAGCAGCAAATAATTTGCTGATGTAGATTAGCCTGTTGAGACGGAGACATTTGCAATACACTTACTGGGCACACACTGTGAATCCAGTCTTTAAATAATTTCCAAATTATGTTTTGTACAGTTCATTATCCAGTATAATTGGAGATGGAAAAAAGGATCTGAGCACTTCTCGGATACTTTTTGCATTTCACTGATTACCTTGACTTTTTAGGCCACCCATCTCTCGAGGGACAGCCTGTGACATTTCATATTTAATTGATATGGTTTAATACCAGTTAACTGAGAAAACCCAGAGTGGAAAAAAAGCTGTTTTGCCCAAGCTCAGGCCATTGCCAGGGAATGGTGCATTACAAGTAGGCTGTAAATTATGCTCTGCCCATAAAAGTCCCTTTTTTAATTATTGCTTCTTACAGGCACCTTAAAATATATTTAAAAAGTGCAATTGTGATGGCTTTTATGGATTGATATTTCAAATATGCATTATTGACAGTGTCAGTTCTGATGGAATATTAGGCAGAATTAAGTAGCTGGCATCTGGTGCTAGATTTAATCTATGATTAAGTAGAAATTGGAAAAATCTTCAAATGAGTGACAGCTTAATTCCGATAAAAAATGGTTTCTTAAAACAAAGCTGTAACTTCATCTCATGGGGTCTATAGCAACATTTTGATGGGACCCCTTTTGACCTCCCTAGTGTCATTGGGCCAGATTCACAGAGAATTACGGCCGTGTAGCGTAACCCTGCCGCAAGTTTTCAGTCTAAGTGCCCGATCCACAAAGCACTTACCTGTAAACTTGCGGCGGTGTATCGTAAACACGTCCGGCGCAAGCCCGCCCAATTCAAATGGGGCGGGTACCATTTAAATTAGGCGCGCTCCCGCGCTGGACGTACTGCGCATGCTCCGTTAGCAATTTTCCTGACGTGCTTTGCGCGAAATTACGGTGGCGTGACGTGTTTGTGAATCGCGACGTGCGTAACGTACTTACGCCGGAAAAAAAAAAATTCAAAAGCGACGCGGGAACGACGGGCATACTTTAACACGGTGGAGTAATTTTACACCATGTTAATAGCAACCCTAACTTTGCGACGGGAAACAAAGCTTGCGCCGACGTAACAACGGGAAAAACCTTTGTGGATCGCCGTAACTGCTAATTTGCATACCCGATGCTGGAATACGACGCAAACTCCACCCAGCGGCGGCCGAGGTACTGCATCCTAAGATCCGACGGTGTAAGTCAACTACACCTGTCGGATCTTAGGGCTATCTATGCGGAAATGATTCTCTGAATCAGCCGCATAGATAGAACAAGAGATACGACGGTGTATCAGGAGATACGCCGTTGTATCTGTTCTGTGAATCTGGCCCATTGTTCTTAACATAAAGTCTAAATTGAGGACAGGTAAAAAAGAAAACTGTCAGCACAGTCAGTACATTACTATAGACCAGTACTGTGTGTAGGCAGGTGCAATCTGTACTCCCCACTGTAGGTGGCGCTCAACAAAAGCAGCACTGTAGACGGAGAAGGAAGTTGTGAGGAATTTGGTTCCTTCATGACTTTCTGCGGTCACAAGGAGACAGCTGTCCAATTGGATGCTGGAGCTCCATGTGACTTTGGTGGCCATCTGGGGTCAGGCAGGCATCTGGGAGTCTATTTGAGGTGTTATTCAACCCACAACAGTAAAAGCAGTATGTATATGCAGTAAGGCCTGATTCACACCTATGCATTTTTAGTGCTTTTTGCATTTTTCAGATTTGCACTACAGTCCATTTAATATGGTTTCCTATAGAACACGTTCTGTAGTGCAAATCTGCAAAATGCAAAAAGCACTAAAAATGCATAGGTGTGGATCAGGCTTAAAGCATGCTTGTTATACTCACTGTGGAACCTAAGGAGTTAATCATCCGCATTGTGTAAAAAGGCTGTTTGATTCTGTCTTCCCTGATCCTCTCCTCATTTATTTTTTTACTGTCCCCAATCCATCTATTGATCGCACCGAGCCCTAGGAAGCACTCTACACATGCTCAGTTTGGTGTGGATTGCTATAGAGATTTTTTTGGGGGGGAGGGGTTGCATATGATCGGCACAGGGCCAATCAGCACTGTCCAGACAAAGGGTCAGGGACCATGCAGCCTTGTAGGACAGTCAGAGGAGAATGAAAACCTCCTCCTACAAGTTTTAACCAGTGCTTGGCTGGACACTAATAGAAGTCACAAGACTGCTCTAACTGCTGATGATAAAAAAGTATTTAGCAGTTTATATTTCTGAAAAAAATTGCATTCCCATGTTCTGTGTACTGTGCGAGACCAGATATGGTGAATGCAGGGTCCTGGGGTTAGTAACATTTTAAGACTCCGACTCTAGGGTTAGGTGAACTGTTATGCGATTGGCTAGTGTAGGGACTGGTTCTTTGTCTGGCAGGGACAGTGTTTAGAGATAGGGAAAGGTTCCAGAGGAGGTGGGGCAGTGCAGGGACTACATCTACCTAGCTTCAGGAAGCCTCCTCTTTGGGTGTGGCCACATTCCGCTCCTTGTTGCAGATGCTGTCAGCATATTTCAAGTCTACAGACCACTGTTACAATTCATAAGTGGCTTTGGATTGTTGTGCCTACCCTCTGGGTCTAGTTGTACTTTGTTGAAACTTTCTACAATATATTGCTCATCCTTATTTTATTTGTGTTAACTGCTTGCCATGCCACACTGCATCTTGCTCATTTGTGGACAGACATTTAGTGATTAGTGGGGCCTTCATGCTGGGAATTAAAGCCGGTGTAAAGCTCAGACATGTAATATGAACAAATCATATCCCTTTTATACTGTGTATCAATCCAGAGCATGCAGGGTCATTTCTGTCTGCTGATTCATTGCTCTGCTATCAGCATGAATCAGTTCTGACAAGTTTTCCTGACCCCAAGAGAAAAATGGTGCCAGGGGAGAGAGCTCCAGCTCATTGGCAGCCTCAGCTCTGTTCCTGTGTGCTGTGAGAAGGGGATGTGTCCCTTCCGTCCAATCAGCTCTCAGAGCTCTCCTCACTGAGCTCTGAAGTGTGTAATTCAAGCTCTCTACCCCTTTTTTCTGAACTCTCAGGCACCGTACACACGGTCGGACAAAACCGATGAGAATGGACCGAGGTTCAGTTTCACCGGTCCAAACCGACCGTGTGTATAGCCCATCGGTCTGTTTTCCAAAATTTTAAAACATGCTTCAAAACCGAACCGATGGACCGCTGCCCGATCGGTCCAAACCGATGGTTAGTACAGAAAGCATCGGTTCAAAACCCACGCATGCTAAGAATCAAGTCGACGCATGCTTGGAAGCATTGAACTTTGTTTTGATTTATTTCGTTTTTCGTTGTGGAATAGCTTTCGTCCGAAAATCCAATAATACTTGGTTTCTGTCGAATGGTCAAAAGAATATTCGACGCAACGTCGAATCTTTGTTGGTTTCTGTCCAATGGCCAAAAAATTCGACGGAACGTCGAATCTTTACGCCGAATCGTACATTTCCATTCGAATATTCCGCCTACAAGAATTCTAATGTTGTATGACTACTAATAATGTCGAATCTATTCTCTATAATGTCGAATCTATTTTCTCATAAATCGAAATCTATTCTCTGTAATGTCGAATCTATTATTTCTATAGTGTCGAATCTTTTCTCTATAATGTCAAATCTTTTCCCTATAATGTCGAATCTCTCTATATCGAATTTTTACCGCAACGAAAACGAAAATAAAGCATTTTTTATGTTGGATCTTTCGGTTTTAGTTTCTTGCACTTTCGTTATCGTTTGTTAAAACGATAACGAAAAAACCCGATTTTCGGACGAAAATGCATTCCAACAAAAACGAATGCACATGTCTACCAGCTTTATAATTCAGCCCTTTTAATGGAGATAGAGAAGAGAAGACTGCAGATAAACAACTTATGTAGGAGGATTTGTTTCACATCTGTGTATCACCTGAGGCCAGTAACTTCACTGGGTCTAGGTGAGGGTTTACAACCACTTTAACTTTTAACCTTAATTTCCAGCCAACTACTCTGTGGTGGGTTTTGAAGAGCGCCTAGTACAAACGTTCATATCCACATAATTACAGATATTCTACGTTTAAATTGGCTCAACGGTCCCCCAATGGTCTCCTTTCCACCCCTAGGCCTTAAATCTGTATTGGCTGCTATCGGAATTGTTAGTCACTGCTGCAAATTAATTTAAAGTGTAACCCTAACCAAATGTGTTGTCTTGTTTCTGAGAGAGTTTCTGAAGAGTTAGAACTCTTTTATTGCCCCCTGCTCTTAGAGATACTAAAGAAAGTAACAGAAAATCTTCTCAAAATAAGTGAGAATGCTGGCAGTGGTAGTTGTCACTGGTAGAAGTGTCCCCAAAGGAAGATATCATCTTTGCTTCTGTTTTGGTGACAACGTATTTTTCTCTAGATGACAATGACCCACCAGGGCAAATAGTGAGGGTATTGCTTTTTATTGTGAACACAGACAACAATTAAACCTGGAAAAATGCACTGTGTCTGTGTCTCTCCCTCCAGCACCTGACAGCTGCTGGAAGGGAGAGGTGGAGAAATGGCTTTCAGCTGCTGGAGGGAGAGACACAGACATGGTGCATCATTCTATAATTGTCCTCCTGTCCCGCCGCACCAATCTCCTTGCTGTTTGGGCCCCCTGTGTGTGTGCCCTCTGAAAAGCAATCCACAGTGGATCACATCTGACAGGCGGTGAGGAAGCCCTTGTCAAAGCCTAAAAGCTTGCACGGCTGTGCCACAACTACAAGCAGCGCAACTCTAACTACGTGAAAGGTTTGAGCTCAAAAGGCCACTTTTGTTTATGTGTATCCTTTTAGAGGGTAACTCTACTTTTATTATAAAAGGAATATATCATATAACCATTTTAGAATCTACTGTTTAATTTACAAAATGATTTCAGTCAATGACTATGGTTTCTTTTATCTAACTAGTGATTGTTTTCAGAGCTTCCTGTGCAGAGATTAATGATCCATCACTGGATCCCTCTTTCCCACTTTAGGGCCCTGTGCATTCATGAACAAGGTGCCAGAACATATGTCTTCTGTGCTCCGAAACCCCTTCCCTGAAAGCACAGAAACCTAAACTCGGTATCTGTGCCTCTCGGGTGCACTAAAGCGCTGGCAGGTATGCACTACGCATGGATGGACCCACATCCAAGAGTAAGTATTGGATGCAATACCATTTATAGCAGGGACATATTGAGCCTTTGCAGTGAGACCACTGCTTCCACACAGAGAGTCCTTCTGTGTAGCATACTGGTAGGGGACAGACTTTCTAACAAAAACACATCTTTTGGTGTAGTAACTGGAATCTAGCTGATTCAGTTGGGCTTTAAAGTGTTACTAAACCCATGACCCTGCATTCACTATATCTGGTCTCCCACAGTACACAGTGGGCCAGATTCATGAAGCACTTACACCGTTTTTTTGGTAGATGCACGGCGTAAGTGCAGATTTGCGCCGGCGGATCGCTGCGCCTTACCCAGAGAACCAGATTACGCCTCCAAATAGACTTCATCGCCTCGGTGTAACTTTTCCACGCCGGCGTGGCGTTGGCGCAGATTTACGCTGGTCGGATCTGGCGCGGCCATGGTTTTTGTGTTTTAAATATGCAAATGAGGTTTTTGGGCCGATTCATCAACTTAAGCTTGACCGGCGCAGGCTACTCCCGGTGAGCGGAGCTGAAATTTCCGGTGCAAAGTTACACCTCATAAAAGCAGGGGTAACTTTGCACCACACTTGCAGAGGTCAGCTGGAGAGCAGCTAAAGCAGCAGCGTTACAAACGAACTGAGCAACAACACTTGCTGGACAACACATAGAGGCGGTCCCCATGTTGGGAGAGGCCCTCAATAATTACAGCCCTCACCTCTGATTGGCACCCTCCTAAGAAAACTGAGCAATGAGCATGTGCTGAGTGACTCCAAAGGCTCTGTACTATCAGCAGATTGATTGGGGACAGTGGAAGAAGGGGAGGATGAGAGAAGACAGGATCAAAAAGCCTTTTTTACACAATGCAGAGGTCTAACCCCTTAGGTTCCACAGTAAATATAACAAGCATGCTTTACTGCATATACATATACTGTTGTGGGTTTAGTAACACTTTCCATTTGACTCCAATGCGTTTCACCAAAATGTGTGAAATTAAGCTAAAAATTCCAAATTTAGAAAATACTCCTTAGCAGTCACCTTTTTAGTACAGAATATGAAAATGAGCATCTGATTGGTTACCAAAGACAACTTCCCTTTCTACCAGTTTTCATAAAACAAAAATATTTTTTTAGTTTGTCACAAATGATTACACACATCCATTAAAAAAATACCCCCTTGTATTCTTTCCATGTTTCAGATAGGGAGAGTGCCATTCTTCTACTCGTCAGTTTCATTCTGAGGAATGTGAGATCCATCAAGGTACAAAATATCACAAGTGAATGATTTCAGAGCTGTCATTTCATGTGATTTGCTGGAATCCAGATTGGATCTTAAGGCAATCACACCAGTTATAGGTGAAATAGGCTTTTAACACTATCTCTCTGCAGAACGTGCTGCAAGTGCCACTTTCTGGACAACTCATATCTACTTTATTTCTCTAATATTGGAAGAAATATCACAGTCAACCATACTGTTGCTAACAAACCTAGACTTTTGAAAGAAAAAAAAATGATTTCCTTTAACCAGAACAGCTGCAGACATCGCCCGATACCATTTTTTAGAGCCGGCGGTCGGCTCTCTTGTAGTAGCAATTGGAGTGGCTAACTGGCCGTTCAATTGCTATTGTGAGCAGCAGGAGGGAATGCCCCCCTCCCGCCGAGTTCCACGGCTTTCTCATGCTCTTCCATCCCACCAAGCTACTAGCTGGCATGTCTGCCGGCTGGCTGGAAACACATACAAAGCCGTAACCAGCTTTGATTGACTCTTCTCTCATGGTAACATGGAAGCGATGACATCACTTCTGGTTTATCTGGCTGTCAACAGCACCATTTTTTGAAAATCAAAAGTATTCAAAAACGCCTATCTTGGCACTTTGAATGCTTTCAAGAGCAAAGGAGGAATTTGGGGTCTTATTGACGCCAAATCCCTCCATAAAGAGTACCTGTTGTGTCTAATGCTGTCACACAAATGTTTACATTAAAGTAGAGTTCCACCCATAAATATAACATTACATCAGTAGTTTTAAAAAAAATTCATTAGTCCTTTAAGAAAAAACTTTTATTTTTTAGATGCCTTCAAAGTGTTGTTGCTAGGCAGAATAGTTAATCTTCCCACTTCCTGCACCTAGGTGCTTAAGCTTCCTAACCTACACCGCACAGACTCCTGGGAATGTAGTGGGTGTAACTTTCCAGGAGTCTGTGCACTCCCCAGTCTCGAAGAATCATGTGACTTGGACAGTACAGGTGCTGAAACCTGATCTGAAACCTAATACACTGCTTATGCAGCACTGAGCATGTGCAAGATCTGCAAAGCTGAAATCCAGGAAGTCATACAGTCTGGCTTCATGATGCCCACACTTAAGATGGCCCCAGTCAATTTCTATTTTATAAATGTCTAAATGCTGTAACAACCTAACAAAACGGAGCTTGTGTATTACAGGGGTATTTATATTTAAAAAGTGAAATTGTGGCCGGAACTCCGCTTTAAGTGCCTCCATCCCCGCATGCTAGCACACACAGGCTAACACTTGCGTCTGTCCCGCATGCACACAAACAGAGATCGTCCCACACATGTGAGGATCATAGGCAGTAATTTCAGCATTAAACCTCCTCTGTAGGGATAAAGTGGTAACCTGTAAAGGCTTTTAAAGCGTCACCTATGGATAGTAAAATTGACATAGTTTGTCGCCACTGTACGGGCTTGCACAATTTTTAAATTATGACATGTTTGGTATCTATTTACACAGTGTGACATCAAAAAAATGGGTTATGTATTGTGTTTTTTTTTACAAACATGTTTTTTTTTTTCACAAAATTGCATTGCACAAATACCATGTGACATAAAAAATTGCAAAACCCACAATTTTATTCTCTAGGACCTTTTTATATATATATATATATATATATATATATATATATATATATATATATATATATAATGTTTGGGATAATTTTCTAGCAAAAAAATAAATAAACATTTTTCACATGTATTCAGAAAGTGCCAGGAAATGCCTGGTCTTAAAGTGGTCAAATAAAAGGTATGGTGGTTTATGCATATATTCATCATTTGTTATTTATTATAGCTGGACCTAAAGAGCATCAATTTTTTGGAATCAGGTTAATAGGAAATATGGCATCTTACTATTATGTAGTCTAATCTTCAGCCACAGTCGGGGCTCTAGTCTCCTTTTCATGTGTGAAGCATTGTATCATTCTCTGTTACAAAAGAAATAAAGAAAAAGATAAAAGCTCTCCAACATAACAAATTTGTTGGGTTTTAAAAAAGATAAAAGGATGTAATACCACAAAATACAGACTATAATACAGAACAGGACATGGCTCACACCCGGAGTTCAGCATACAATGACTACAAAACTGAATACAAGATGCAATAAAAACGATTTTTTGCTGTGACTTTGTCCTGCCTCCCTTCCTATAACATGGTGTGCAGGGTCCTAGATTTCCTCTATCTGAACATCTACATAATAGTCCCTATTTAGTAGTGCCAAGTTCCATGTAGTCATTTCTCTTGCACAATAGCAATGCTAAAGATGTAAAACCTAGCTGAATGACATTCAATTTATTAAACCTCTTGTCATTACAAGCTGCCTGAGTAAAATACTTTGTTTTCTATTTTTTTTTTTTACCTAGTGATGCTTATCTCCTTCATCCTCTTTGCAGCCACTGCCTATTTGCAGCATTTCTGGACTTCAGCCCCATGCACACAAACCAAATGTCGGGTGGCATCTACTAGTTCAATAGCAACCGTCTGACATTCGGCCAGTGTGTACTGCAGCCTGTCTGACAAAAGCCGGCCCTACGGCCTGCTTTTGTGGAAGGGGAATGACCGAAAAAGGTCTTCCGGCCAATGGCTGAGAGCTGAGAGTGTTCTGGCATTCTGGCCCTTCCCTTATACTCACCTGAGCCCCCTCTAGATCCAGCAATGTGGATGGAAGCCTCAACTGTCCCAGGTCTCTCTCTCCTCAATGGCCATTGGCTTCCACTGCTGTCAATTGCAACCAGTGAGCCAATGATGAGAGAGTCATGGCTCTATGAGTCTTATGGGCGAGCACGCACTAGTACCCACCATAGCAAGCGGCTTGCTATTGGTGGCACTGGTCAGGGGAAGGGGAGCTAGGAGCGCCAGCAGAGGACCCGAGAATAAGAGGATCAGAGCTGCTCGGTGCCAAACCATAGCACAGAGCAGGTAAGTAAAACATGCTTGTTATTTGAATAAAAAAAAAATTGGAATCACTTAAAGTGATTCTATCTATTAAGATAAAAAGCCTTCTGTGATCAGCAGCCCCCTCAGCCCCCCTAATACTTACCTGAGCCCCCTCTCAATCCACGAGTGCCTCCCTTGACCATCCAGGATTCTCCCTCCTTATTGGCTGAGACACAGCAGTGGCGCCATTGGCTCCCGCTGCTGTCAATCAAAGTGAGTTAGCCAATGAGGAGAGAGAGGGGGTGAACCATGGCTCCATGTCTGAAGAGACATGGGAGCTGTGACTTGGCTTGGGTGTCCCCATAGCAAGCTGCTTGCTGAGGGGGCACTCAACAGGAGGGAAGAGATAGGAGAGCTGGTGTTCTGTCGAGAAGTGCCCGGCTATTGAATAGTGTCCAGGTGGAACTGCGCATGTGGCGCACAGAGCCGCAGAACAGCTGTTGTCTCGTGTGGCCGAGGCACGTTCATTTAGGTGAGGGTCGGATATTTACAAGAAGGGGTCGAATTTTTCAATGATGGGCAGTGCTGGGGGGTGGATTTTTTATCGCTGGCCAAAGAAATCTACAAAATAAATCTTTAATATTAATTTTGAACGTTTGCGGGGCGTGTTTAGTAAATTGAAGGGCGGCTTTTTCTATATTAGATAAAGTTTTCTTTAGCAGATTTGTTTGGCCATCGATAAAAATCCCGGCCCCCAGCACTGCCCATCATTGAAATATCCGTCCCCTTCATGTAAATATCCGCCCCTCTCCTACATGAATGTGTCTCTACAACGCAAGACAACAGCTGATCGTAAACTCAGCTGTTCTGAGGCTCTGTTCTGCTCATGCGCAGAGCATGCGCAGTTCCGGTCGGGCATTTTTTGATAGGGGGCATTTCTCGGCAGGACACCAGAAAGGGACTGAGAAAAGAAGGATCTGGGCCGCACTGTGCAAAACCACGGCACAGAGCAGGTAAGTATAAAATGTTTGTAATTTTTATAGAAAAAAAAAGAGAGACTTTAGTCTCACTTTAACTCATCGACAAAGTCGGTTTAAAGGCTAATAGAGATTTCAGCAATAGGGTTTAACATGTCCTTTAAAATACTTTGAGCAATACTGGAACAAAAAGAGATGAAATATCACCAAATCAACGCAAAGAACATTTATAATAAAGTGCAATGATAAATTTCAAGAGTGGTGCAATAATTATACATTTTTGCTACCAGCAGGATTATTAAAAAAAAAAAGAGAGAGAATGAAAACGTTCTCACTGTGTGTTCCCCGCTGTGGAAAAAGACCTATTATTCCATAGACCTGAAGCAGCCTCCCTCAGTAGGAAATGTGCTTCAGTCACAAAATGTATCAAATTAGACTGTATCAGATGGGTTGTATCAGGTCAAGACGTCCACAGAGGGCGAGAAGAGTGACCTTACCGAGTTAGAGGTAATCTGAAAAAGCAATCACCGAGGCGGGTTCTCCGTTTCACTTTCCATTTCTCACCTTTAATATTTGGTGCCCAGAGTAACCTCGCTTTATTGATTTAGGGGCATGTTCCTGAGTCTAATTGCCCCCTCCAGCATGTTTTCCTCACATTCCGGCATCATCTAATGGCTTTTTATTTTCAACTTCTAAGATGGTGACTTTGTCAGGTGGTGACTTTGACTTCAAAATGATCTACAGAAATTGATTAGTTGAGATGGAAAGATAGGAAGGGAACGAGATATTTTAAGATATGTATTGTTTCCCTCACCGGCGATGACGAATAAAATGGAATAGCTTGCAGGGAGGGAATCCGGTACACATTCACGTGCGGAATTTACGTAAAAATGGGATTTGTGAGTCAGCCTGGGTTGTCTCCCATCTATAAAAGGTATGGACCATGCTTTGACAATGCAGGTTGACTTAACTTGTATGTAGTTTAAAAAAATTACCTTGTTTAACCCCTTCATGCCGATGTAACACATACAGGTGAAACTCGAAAAATTTGAATATCATGCAAAAGTTCATTTATTTCATTAATGCAACTTAAAAGGTGAGACTAATATATGAGATAGACTCATTACATGCAAGATAGTTCAAGCCGTGATTTGTCATAATTGTGATGATTATTAGATATGTGCATTCCCGTTCGTACGAATGTTATTTTCGTACGAAAATGTTTATTTTCGTACCCGCAGAATAATGTGTACATACGAAAAAATGAAAGCACCAAAATACGAAAACGACGGGATTACGAATGAGCCCCATAACGAACAAACGCAAATACGAACGAACGATCCGACGAAAATATGACAAAACGAAAAAAGAACGAAAATGACATCTATAACAAAAGACTTGCATTCTGTATTTTGTTTGAATCCTTGTTCTGTTCGTATTTTGATTTTCAGTCGTATGTTCATATGACATCTAACAAAAGATTTTCATTCTGTATTTTTTTTTAATCCTTTTTCTGTTCGTATGTTCATATGACATCTATAACAAAAGATTTGTATTCTGTATTCTGAATTCCTTTTTTCTGTTCGTAATTTGGTTTCAAAATACAGAATACAAACCTTTTGTTATAGATGTAATTTTCATTTTTCTGAATGGGCAGTGAGTGTAGTTAGTGAAGGAGCTTCTCTTTTGTGCTGAGTAGTACAGTAAAGCCAAATAAACTTTTCTGTGGATTTTCGTCTGAAGGGAGAGATCAGTTGGCCAGACTTTTGAACCTGGAACCCAAAAATGGTTTTCTGATGGAGTTTAAAAACGAACGAACGCTCGGTAAAACAATCGTTTTTATGTTTGTTGTTAAAAAAGCCTGACCAAGTGTATGGGGCTTAACAATAGTTAATATGGATGAGCCGCGTGTTGAAAGTGCCGCGAATCCCGCGATATATTTACGAAAGTACAAAATGACAAAAATCCACGAAAATTATTGTCTAACAAGTAACGAACATGAATTAAACAGAATAACGAACCATCCCGCATGTACGAAAATAAAACGGTAACCAAAAAACTATCGGAATACGAAAAAATTGCGTCGTACGAAAAACGAATGGGAACGAACAGGAAAACGGGCGTCTTACGAAAAACGAACGGAAACGAACCTACGGAACAATACGAAACGGAACAAAAAAAAAACAATTTTTTTTTCTGTGCACATGTCTAATGATTATGGTTTACAGCTCATGAAAACCCCAAATTTACAATCTCAGAAAATTTGAATATTGTGAAAAGGTGCAATATTCTAGGCTCAAAGTGTCCCACTCTAATCAGCTAATTAAGCCATAACATCTGCAAAGGGTTCCTGAGTCTTTAAATAGTCTCTCAGTCGGGTTCAGTAGGAATCACAATCATGGGAAAGACTGCTGACCTGACAGTTGTGCAGAAATAAAAGGTTTAATATCACTTTCAGGTTGTCTTTTAAGACTCAAGCCCTTTACACACGGGCCAGAATCTCGTCAGGTAAAAGCCCTCGTTTTTCTTGGCAAGAATCTCTTGCCACCTGAGTCTACAGACACTCCTTTCCTTTTAAAAGAACCGCGGTTGAAAGGCAAGAATGCGTATGATGAGCATGCGCTCGTCACATTCGATGCCGTCGCCGCCATCTTGCTGCACCCTACCTATGCCTAGGAAGCTACCGCGCATGCGTCAAAGTAATTTCGAGCATGCGCGGGTTTCCACGGCGACAGGTAAGTATGCACACTCTCGGATTTCTCGGCAAGAAAACACTGCCGAGAATCACAACGAGAAAATAGAGAGCAGGTTCTCTATTTTTCTCGTCGAGATTTTAGGCAGTTTTCTTGCCAAAAAAACCCGAAAGCCTCATACACACGCTCGGTATACTCGGCAAGAAAGCTCCGCCAGCAGTTTTCTTGCTAGTTCTTGCCGAGTAAACCGAGCGTGTGTACGAGGCTTCACTCCCTGCTGATCTGTATTTTTATTCTTTTACTTTTTTTTGCATTGGTAGACGTGGCCATGGCAGTGCCCAGCTAGCTACCCATCCCATTTTTACCAAAAACTTGCACATGGCCTTTGAAAAAGCCCAGAAACAAAATATCATGATTAGGCCTCTATGGACTTCAGTAGGTTTGTGAATTTATTTAAGTGTTCAGTTGTCTCAATACTATCCATAAACAAATAAGATAAGAACTGTCTGCTTTGCCCTATTGATTCCAGCTGTGATTTTTTTTCCATTTCATATTTAAAATGAAAAGCGGACCCTTCCTGGGAAATCAGAGAACTGTATATCTGACAATAATCGTGTTTTGCAGGATTTTAGCAATATGTAGTAAAATCTACCATCATAAATATACCTGCCAAACCGGCAACAGTGATCTCATCTAAAACCAATGAAGCTTTTAGCTGTTGGGGAAAAAAAGAGACTTAAAAGAAGTCTTTAGAGAGATCTGCCTGGAGTTCATACTAGTATAGATTGTGTCTGTGATTACCGAGGACAATTAAATAGTTGACGGCAACATACATATTTAATACGTCTGTGACTCCACAAATAAAGGAAAAACAAAGTGGGATGGAAGGCAGAGCGACTATAAATGAAAACTTGGCCTGATGGGATTATCTCCAGACAAAACTGGAGGTTAACTAAATTAATAAATCGGTGTCCTTGTATGGGAATCGTTCAGAGGTCTTAAAGGAATTGTGTTCGGTCACTGCCTAATCTGTATTGAATTCCAGCAGAATCAATAGGTGTGCGTTTAGTATCTGGGGGCTGCACGGGTCACCAATTTCAACACATGAAATACGGACTGAGCTGATGTTCACGATTAACAACATATTGGTTTGATTTATTTAAAAGGGAACACACTGGTTTTATTGGGAAGAAATAGTGGAACGTTGAGAATGGATAAAGCCTTAAAGCAGATTGAAAGCCTAGCTGGATGACATAGGCCCGGATTCAGATACAATAGTGTATCTATCGGCAGGCGTAACGTATCTCAGATACGTTCCGCCGCCGTAAATTAGGGCGCAAGTTCCCTATTTAGAAAGAACTTGCACCCTAAGTTAAGGCGGCGTAACGTATGTGGTCCAGCGTAAGCCCGCGGAATTCAAATGTGGATGATGTGGGCGTGTTTTATTTAAATTAATTGTGACCCCACGTATTTGACGTTTTTTACAAACGGCGCATGCGCCGTTCGTGAAAGTATCCCAGTGCGCATGCTCCAAATTAACCCGCAAAAAGCCAATGCTTTCGACGTGAACGTAAATTACGCCCAGCCCTATTCGCGAACGACTTACGCAAACGACGTATACGACGCTGGCCCGACGTTCATATTTAACATAGGATACCTCTCATATTGCAGGGGTAACTTTACGCCGGAAAAAGCCTAACGTAAACGACGTAAACAAATGCGCCGGGCGGACGTACGTTTCTGAATCGGCGTATCTACCTAATTTGCATATTCCTCGCGTAAATCTACGGAAGCGACACCTAGCGGCCAGCGTAAATATGCAGCCTAAGACTTACGCCGGTCGGATCTTAGGGAAATCTATGCGTAACTGATTCTATGAATCAGTCGCATAGATACGACCCCGCAACTCAGAGTTACAACGGCGTATCCGGAGATACGCCGTCGTAACTGATATCTGAATCCGGGCCACAGAGTTTAATAAAGCTCTTAAAAAAAAAAAATAATAATTTGTTGTTTTTTAAGTTTTTGCTTTTTCTTTGATCTCAGCTCTGCTGATCTCCTACTGCCTCTTTCAACTGCTTCTAATGTATGCAGTTGTCCAGTAATGGCTGCACATCTTTATTCTGAACAGGTTCTCGATAGCGTCATTGGTGGATCCTGCTTGCTCAAGATGTTTCATCGCAGCTGCTTATAGTCTCCACCGAGGACGCATGTGACAGGGTGACAAAACAGGAGCACAGTCCGAATGCAGCTGCCACTCCATAACAGAAAGAGACTGAACAAGGTCAGAATCACTATTATATTCATAAAAGCTGCAAATTTGAACCCTAAGTTTAGTATTTTATTTAATCAGCACAAGGGATAGTAGTTACATTTTAAAGGGGTTGTAAAGGTACAATTTGTTTTCCTAAATAGCTTCCTTTACCTCAGTGCAGTCCTCCTTCACTTACCTCATCCTTCCATTTTGCTTTTAAATGTCCTTATTTCTTCTGAAAAATCCTCACTTCCTGTTCTTCTGTCTGTAACTCCACACAATAATGCAAGGCTTTCTCCCTGGTGTGGAGTGTCGTGCTCGCCCCCTCCCTTGGACTACAGGAGAGTCAGGACGCCCACTAACACACAGCTCCTTTCTCTATCTGCAACGTAGAGAGCGTCCTGACTCTCCAGTAGTCCAAGGGAGGGGACGAGCACGACACTCCACACCAGGGAGAAAGCCATGCATTACTGTGTGGAGTTATAGACAGAAGAACAGGAAGTGAAGATTTCTCAGAAGAAATAAGGACATTTAAAAGCAAAATGGAAGGATGAGGTAAGTGAAGGAGGACTGCACTAAGGTAAAGGAAGCTATTTAGGAAAAAAAAAATGTACCTTTACAACCTCTTTAATTAAAAAATAAACACAACGTACTTACCGCAATGGTTTTGCACAGAGCCGCCCTAATCCTCCTGTTCTGGGGTCCCCCGCCAGTGCTACTATCTCTTCATCTTCAGCAAGAAAATGCTTCCTATGGGGCTTCATCCCATGCCACGCTGTCTGCGTCCATAGACACAGACAGTGTGGCTCGCCCGTCACAGGATTTTATTGACAGCAGCAAGGGCCAATGGCTCCCGCTGCTGCCTCTTTGTCCTATGAGAAAAGTGGGAGTGGAGAGAGCCACTTGGGCACAGCGTTGGATCGAGATTGTAAATATAAGGAGGGGACTGGGGGGATACTAATAAAATACGTTTTTTTTTTTACCACAATGCAGGGAATCCCAGGACGTCATATTACGGCGAACCGGAGGGACGAAGGGTTCTTGCCCCCATCATATGACTATCGGGCGGTAGGCAAGTGGTTAATGACTGCTTCATTCAGGACAGACACATAAACATCAGTAGTGTAGCCATCTAGGGTTGCCACCTTTTCTTCAAGTCAAACCCGAACACTTTAGCGGCACACAGCAATTTATTTTATACATATTTTTTGCTAATAAATAACATTTCTAATCATATGAAGTTAATAACAAGATTCCCCCTTTACATCTGAATCCACAGAGTTCCCATTTTACATCTGAACTCACAGAGTTCCCTTTCACTGTAAGGGGGGACAATGCAGACTCTGATGTAGAGAGAACTCTGGGGACTCTAACATAAGGGATGCTCTGGGAACCCTGTGCCAGATCCTCAAAAGGCATACACCGGCGTAACTGCTGTTACGCCATCGTATCCCTGTTTCTATCTTTGGAACTGATCCACAGAATCAGTTTTCCATAGTTAGGCAGAAGATCCGACATGTGTAAGGGACTTACACTGCCGGATCTTAGGATGCAGTACCGCATCCGCCGCTGGGGGCATTTTGTGTCGAAATGCCGCCTCGGGTATTCAAATTAGCACTTACGGAGATCCACGAAGCTTTTACGCTTCGTTTTTTCTCCGTAAGTTTTAGTTTGCAAACGCAAAATTAGGGCTGCTTTTACAAAGTGTAAACTGTTTACACCATGTAAAAGCAGACCCTTCTGTCCAGCGACGCGATTTTTTTTTTTGTTTTGATTTTTTTTTTTTCGCCGTATCTTTTTTTTTTCCCGACGCAACTTTATTGACCCGTCGCGATCCACAAAGCTCGGCGTAACGTAATTTCGCGCTATGCACGTCGGGAAAATGACGTCACGAGCATGCGCAGTACGGCCGGCTTGGGAGCGCGCCTAATTTAAATGGGAATCGCCCCCATGAAAAGAGGAACGCCTTGCGCCGGCGGAATTTAAGTTACACAGCCAAACATTTCTAGGTAAGTGCTTTGTGGATCGGGCACTTAGGTAGAAATTTTAAGGCAGTGTAACTTAAATGGGAAAATTTACGTTACGCCAGATCTTTGTGGATTACCCCCCCTGATTTAAGAGGGAACACTGAGAACTTTGATGTACGGAGAGAACTCTGATATAAGGGAGAACAGTGTGGCCTCTGGTGTAAAGGGGGAATACGCTGTGAGGGGTGCTCTGAGGACCCTGATTTACCTTAGTGTACTCACTCAGAGGCAGGAGAGAGAAGGGGGAGGCTTCAGTCACAGACAGGGATGGATGGTGAGCTCAACACCTCTCATCCAGATGTATCTGAGGCTGCTGGACTTCAAATTTCCAGCCCCAACTCTCCTTTTCTGAGGCACAGCGCCGGGGATTGGAGTGTGGGCAGACACAGAGGGGTAGGGTCGGGAGGAAGAGGTGCGGATCACGCCCTCTCTCCTCTCCCATTTGTGTGTGTGTTGGGGAGGGATTGTTAGTGCTGGCTTTGGGCACCATGAAAGAGAGTGTAAGGCCCCGTACACACGACCGAGTTTCTCGGCAGAATTCAGCCAGAAACTCGGTCGGAGCTGGATTCTGCCGAGAAACTCGGTCGTGTGTACACTTTTCAGCGAGGAACCCGTCGAGGAACTCGTCGGGCCGAAAAGAGAACATGTTCTCTATTTTCTCGTTAGGCCCCGTACACACGACCGAGGAACTCGACGTGCCAAACACATGGAGTTCCTCGTCGAGTTCAGTGTGGAAGCCGCCAAGGAACTCGGCGGGCCGAATTTTCCCATTGACTAACGAGAAAATAGAGAACATGTTCTCTTTTCGGCCCGACGAGTTCCTCGACAGGTTCCTCGCTGAAAAGTGTACACACGACCGAGTTTCTCGGCAGAATCCAGCTCCGACCGAGTTTCTGGCTGAATTCTGCCGAGAAACTCGGTCGTGAGTACGGGGCCTTAGTCAATGGGAAAAGTCGGCCCGCCGAGTTACTCGGCGGCTTCCACACTGAAGTCGACGAGGAACTCGATGTGTTTGGCACGTCGAGTTCCTCGGTCGTGTGTACGGGGCCTCACATATGCTCTCAGCCAGGGGTCAAGTCCTGGGGAAAAAAGTGTGGGAACTCCCACCCAAGATCCACTCCCCCACCCAAAAAAAAAAAAAGTATACGCTCATATGCATATATATTTCACAGAAAATACAGTGCAAGATTTATTTAAAGTGCCAGTTTACAAAAACAAAATAAGTTAACTTGTCAAACTAACAGAATAATCACACATACCTTGGGGTATTCAGCTCCCCCATTCACAACCTACTTCCTGATCCCCTCACAACTCCAGGACCCCCAAAGTCTGTCCTCACCACTGCCTGATACCAAGGCTGCTGTCATAATCCTTTCATATAGTGAAATGATACATCTAAGGCCCCGTACACACGACCGAACATGTCTGCTGAAACTGGTCCGCGGACCAGTTTCAGCAGACATGTTCGGTCGTGTGTAGGCCCGAGCGGACAGGATTCCAGCATACATTTGCCCGCCGGGCCTTTTTCCAGCGGGCAAATATTTATGGACTTGTTTTAAAACAGCCCGCTGAAATCCTGTCCGCTCGGACATGTTCGGTCGTCTGTACAGACCTACCGTACATGTCCCAGCGCCCGCCATCCCTCACATGCGTCGAATGACTTTGACGCATGCGTGGAAGCATTGAGCTGGCAGGGCCGCCCACGTCACGGGGTCAACGTCGCGGCGACGGCGCGGACACGCCCCGCGTATTGTTTACGCGCGGATTTCTGTATGATGGTGAGTACAGCCACCATACAGAAATCCCCGGGCAGACATGTACGGTGAAACCGGTCCGGCGGACCGGTTTCATCGTACATGTATGCTCGTCTGTACAAGGCATCACGGTTTATTAAACACAGTGGCAGGCCATTCAGCTTGAGCTGCCTAGCAACCAATAGTGCACCTTTGTCCTGCATGCATGTGAACTTTGCAGTCATTTTTATATACATAAAGTGCACAGACATTTTACATCATTTAGATTTTTATGATTTTGATCCCGTGGCAGCAAAATCCTGCAAATTTCCCTGCGCCTGCGTGCATGAATCCTTCAGATATTCTGGCTGCATTATTCAGGCTGAGATAATATTCAGGAAATACAGAACATACCACCACATCTAACCGCTGGTAACTTGCAATATTTTTATTTTGGCAATTAGATACACCTAAAAAAAAAAATGTGTGGTGACTCTGCTCACAGTGAAAGAGAAGTGCATAAACACTTCTCTTGTGGCAGAGCTGGTAAGGAGATTTTTCCCATCTCCCCGCCGCCACACTGGGTGATAATGCTAATGCACATGGGGTGAATAGGGTGTGCCAAGGCACACCCGCCACACCATGTGCACATGCCTATGTAGTGCTTAGACAGATATACATATATAGCACACAATTCAAACTGTACAGTATATAGGTAGGTACTGTATACATGTGTAAGTGGATCCTGTATATATATATATATATATATATATATATATATATATATATATATATATATATATATTTATATATATACACATACATATATACTGTATATTCGTGGTTTCTATATAAAAATGACAAAGGCAGGTAGGTATGTACATATACGTGGAGCCTATACAAAGACAGGTATACATGTAAATATGTAAAAGGGGTTTTATATACACAATATACATGTGTGAGAGGAGTCTATATATAGACGGTATACAGGGAGGTGTGTAGGTCAGGATTATAATATAATATAAAAATGTATTAAAAACAGACATCCCAACCTGCAAAAACTAATTTCAGGGGGGCTGGTGCTCCTCAAAATTGTACTGACTGCCTCCATATTCAGCTCCCCCATCCACAACTGACTTCCTGATCCCCTCACAACTCCAGGACCCCCAAAGTCTGTCCTCACCACTGCCTGATACCAGGGCCGCTGTCATAGTCCCTTCATATAGTGAAATACGGTTTATTAAACACACTGCCAGGTCATTCATTTCACACCTAGGCCTTCAGTGATGTTCTACCTGAATTATTTCATCACATTTCGATTATAACCTTAACCTATAAACCAGCAAAATTACTTCAATCCCTTTTACACTGAGGTGCTTTTCAGGTGTTTTAGCGCTAAAAATTGCACCTGTAAAGCACCTGAAAAGCGCCTCTAATGCCTCCCCAGTGTGAGAGGCCGAGTGCTTTCACACTGGGGCGGTGCACTTGCGGGATAGGAAAAAAAGTCCTGCAAACAGCATCTTTGGGGCGGTTTTGGAGGGGTGTATACACCGCTCCCAAAACGCCCTGCCCCTTGAAATAAATGGGCAGCACACAGGTGTTTTGAACCCTTTCTTCGGCCGTTAAACCAATGGTAAAGTGCCGCTTTAAACTAGCAGCGCTTTACTGATAACAGACCCCCGCCCCAGAGTGAAAGTGACTTTAACCACTTTACTACCGCCCGCCATCAATTGACGACGGCACGATACAGTAGCTCTGTTGTTCTGAGAGGATGTCATATGACATCCTCGTCTTGCAGAGCCACTAGGGGGCGCGCACACCAGCCGCGTTACTGGGAACCCGATGCGCGTGCGGCCGCCGGGCACCCGCGATTGCCCAGTAACTGAGCAGGACCGTGGATCTCTGGGTGTAAACACAGAGATCCACGTCCTGTCAGGGAGAGGAGACCGATGCTGTGTCCCTTGTACATAGGGACACAGATCGGTCACCTGCCCCAGTCAGTCCCCTCCCCCTACAGTTAGAATCACTCACTAGGGTACACATTTAACACCTTGATCGCCCCCTAGTGTTAACCCCTTCCCTGCCAGTCACATTTGCACAGTAATCAGTGCATATTTATAGCACTGTTCGCTGTATAAATGTGAATGGTCCCAAAATAGTGTCAAAAGTGTCCGGTGTGTCCGCCGCAATATCGCAGTCATGATAAAAATCACTGATCGCCGCCATTACTAGTAAAAAATTTTAAAAATGCTATAAATCTATCCCCTATTTTGTAGCCGCTATAACTTTTACGCAAGCCAATCAATATACGCTTATTGCGATTTTTTAACCAAAAATATGTAGAAGAATACGTATCGGCCAAAAGGAAAAAATCTGTTTTTTTATATATTTTTGGGGATATTTATTATTGCAAAATGTAAAAAATATATATATATTTTTTAAATTGTCACTCTTCTTTTGTTTATAGCGAAAAAAATTAAAACTGCAGAGGTGATCAAATAGCACCAATAGAAAGCTCTATTTGTGGGGGAAAAAAAATATTAAAATTTAATTTGGGTAAAGTGTAGCATGACCGTGCAATTGTCATTCAAATGGTGACAGCGCTGAAAGCTGAAAAATGGCTTGGGCAGGAAGGGGGTGAAAGTGCCTGGTATTGAGGTGGTTAAAGTAATAAGACCAGGCCTTTTTCTGACACTCTTTCTAACGGTACTTTCACACTGGGGCTATGCCAGCATTAGCGGTAAAGCACCACTAGTTTTAGGGGAGAAATTACTGAACGTCTGCTCATTTGTATGAACAGTGATCTGTAATTTCCCCTAGTAAGTCCCATCCCCCTTCAGTTAGAACATGCAGAGGGAACGCAGTTAACCTCTTGATTGCCCCCTAGTGTTAACTCATTCCCTGCCAGTGACATTTTTACAGTAATCAGTGCATTTTTATAACAATGATCGCTGAAAAAATGACAATGATCCCAAAATGGTGTCAACAGTGTCCGATTTGTCCGCCAAATTGTTGCAGTCACGATAAAAAACGCTGACCGCCGCCATTGCTAGTAAAAAAATTAATAGTAAGAACCGCCGTTCTTTTGAATGGCAAGAAAACAGTGAGGTCATCGACTATGACGAGCATGCGCTCGTCACATTTGATGCCCATTTGATGCCCTCGCCGCCATCTTGCTACACCCTACACTGCCCTTGTAAGCTACCGCGCATAGGTCGAAGTCTCATCGAGCATGTGCGGGCTTACCCGGGACAGGTGTGCATATACACACGCTCAGTTTTCTCGGCAGGAAAACACTGGCGAGAATCCCGACGTGAAAATAGAGAGCAGGTTCTCTATTTTTCTCGTCAAGATTCCCGGCAGTTTTCCTGACAAGAAACCATACGCACGCACGGTTTTCTCGGCAAAAAGCTCTCCTAGCAGCGTGTGTACGAGGCCTATAGCCGCGTACACACGACCATTTTTAATGTACTAGAAAAAACAATGTTTTTTTCGAAGTGATTCTTGTCAAGCCTGCCTTGCATACACACCATCGTGAAAAAAAAATGCTCGAGCAAAGCGCGGTGACGTACAACACGTACGACGGGACTATAAAGAGAAAACCTCCACGGTTTAGGAGATATTTACACTAGAGACATGCGCTAATGTCTACAGCGCAGGCACACTTTAGAAACGGCGATCGTGCCATTTCTAAAGTAGGCTCCGAATAGGAAGAGGGGTGAAGAATGGACACTCGCTGCTAGTGGGGACAGCGGTGACATTGCAGGCTTCGGTTTCAGCAGGGCCGATCTTGGGCAGGTGCACAGGGTGCAGCACACCCAGGCGCCACAGAGGTGGGCAGCGCTGAAGCGCCAGAGTGCCTCCCTTCCGCCTCCTTCTCCTCTGCCAGAGGCAGCTCTCTCCAGGAGCTGACAGGAGCGGATCAGAGGAGGAGAGACAATGCCGCCACCACCGCTGTGTTTCCTGCCCAAGTCCATCCTCCCTCCCTCCCTCCCTCTTCCTGTCAGAGGAGGAGAGCAAAGCAGCCGGAGACCATAGCGGCAGTCTCTGAGCATCTCCTGTAGTATGTCTGCAGTCTCTGAGCATCTCATGTAGTATGTCTGGAGCCTCTGACCATATCCTGTATTATATCTGCAGTCTCTGACCATCTCCTGTAGTATGTCTGCAGTCTCTGAGCATCTCCTGTAGTATGTCTGGAGTCTCTGACCATATCCTGTATTATATCCGCAGTCTCTGACCATCTCCTGTATTATATCTGCAGCCTCTGACCATCTCCTATAGTATGTCTGCTGTCTCTGACCATCCCTTGTATCATGTCTGCAGTCTCTTACCATCTCCTGTACTATGTCTGCAGTCTCTGACCATGTGCGGGCGCCAGAAATATTTCTGCACCCAGGCGTCTGGGGTCGGCCCTGGGTTTCAGGTAAGTGACACATAATGGGCGACTATGCGATGCATAGTCGCCCATTATGCTTTACCTTTGCAGGGAAACAAAGAGGAAGTAAAACCTTAGGCCCCGTACACACGAGAGGATCCATCCGCTGAAAAATCTCAGCGGATCGGTTTCAGCGGATAGATCCCCTGGTGTGTACGTTCCAGCGGATATTTATCCGCGGATATTTCCGATTTCCAGCAGATAAAAATTTGTAGACATGCTTACAAATCTATCCGCTGGTGCCAGCGGAACGATCCGGTGGTCTGTACAGACTCACCGGATCGATCCGTCCGAACCCATCCCTCGCATGCGTCGTAATGATTAGACGCATGCGTGGATATCCTTATATGACAGCGTCGCGCACGTCGCCGCGTCATCATCGCGGCGACGGCGCGACACATCACCGCGATGGGAATTCGGCGCGGATTTCGATCCGATGGTGTGTACACTCCATCGGATTAAAATCCGCAGAGGATTTATCCGCGGATACGGTCCGGCGGACCGTATCCTGCGGATCAATCCTATCGTGTGTACCAGTCCTCAGGGTTTACTTCCTCTTTAGGCCTGCTATGGCTAATCAGACCGAATTTGTGACCGGTTACCCTGGCTTCTTTTGGACAGCTCTTCTATCTCTAATAAATAAAGCTCAGTGACGACTCTCTATGTGCTACAAAAACCTCTTCATTACGGTATCCATCTGGCTGTGAATAAGAAGAGGATTTTTGGTGGAGTTTCTTGTGACATTTCTGGATAAGGATCATCAAGGATAAATACTTTGTGATACATTAAGACGCTCTTGCAGATGTTCAGCAAATAAATAGAAAAGGGTGAATTGGCTGAAGAATGGGATGGAGATGAACAGATCAAAGTTATATACAAGCTGTGCCCATTGCCGCAGAATAACTGAAGCAGCTTGATGTGTGCTGGCATGTTTAGAACAAATAGAAGATTAGGATAAAGGCATAAACATTCATCCATACAAAGCCCAGGGAACGGATCATCTTCTCTGGTTTTATGGATTAACGGAACAAACCTGAATTTCATGCTACATGTGCATTTCTAGGCAAGGGACTTTTTTTTTCTTTAATAAAAAGTGAATAAAAATGAAAGTTTAGGGCTGAAATACTAAGGCACAAGGATCATGGGTCTTATTGTGAAAAAAGGAAATATTACGGTTCTCTTAAAATTGAATTTCAGGTATGGTATATTTTTACATAGGTATATTAGTCCAGCAATGTAACTACCATATATACTCGAGTATAAGCCGAGTTTTTCAGCCCATTTTTTAGGCTGAAAAACTTCCCCCTCGGCTTATACTCGAGTCAGCAGTAAAACAGCGTGTCTGCCGCTGTATAATCTAGTCTGTTTGGCCGTCCATCATAAGACAGCCCCACCTCCTCCTTGTCTGTGATAGGCGGAACACTGATACAGTTTCCCAGCATCGTATCAGTGTTCCTCTATCACCGACGGACGAGGAGGCGGAGGCAGGGCTTTCTTACAATGGACGGCCGAACAGACTGGATTATACAGCGGCAGACACACGCTGTTTTACTAATGAAAGGTACGGCTGCATATGGATTACACAGCGGCAGACACACGCTGTTTTACTAATGAAAGGTACGGCTGCATATGGATTACACAGTGGCAGACACACGCTGTTTTACTAATGAAAGGTATGGCTGCATATGGATTATACAGCGGCAGACACACGCTGTTTTACTAATGAAAGGTACGGCTGCATATGGATTATACAGCGGCAGACACACGCTGTTTTACTAATGAAAGGTACGGCTGCATATGGATTATACAGCGCCAGACACACCCTGTTTTACTAATGAAAGGTACGGCTGCATATGGATTACACAGCGGCAGACACACGCTGTTTTACTAATGAAAGGTACGGCTGCATATGGATTACACAGTGGCAGACACACGCTGTTTTACTAATGAAAGGTACGGCTGCATATGGATTACACAGCGGCAGACACACGCTGTTTTACTAATGAAAGGTACGGCTGCATATGGATTATACAGCGGCAGACACACGCTGTTTTACTGCTGACTGTGAGAGACTGCATATGTGGGCACAGTGAGAGACTGCAACTGGGAGCAGTAAGAGACTGCACATGGGCACAGTAGTGAGACTGCAACTGGGAATAGTGAGACTGCAACTGGGCACAATTAGACTGCAAATGGGCACAGTGAGGCTGCAGGTGGGCATTGTTTACCCAGTAGCTGCTGCATTTCCCACCCTAGGCTTATACTCAAGTCAATATGTTTTCCCAGTCTTTTGTGGTAAAATTAGGTACCTCTGCTTATTTTCGGGTCAGCTTATACGGTATATACGGGTATGTACATATTATACGTGGCTGATGCCCCTGAAAGCTGGAAGTAGTCACCACTACTGCAGTAATCTCCACTTGCTTCTGGGTCCCCTGCTGGGTCTGATATATTGTGAATACAGTAGGTCAGCCGCTCTGCATGGGTGCCATTCAGACCCAGGACCACAAAGACATGGATGAGTGAGTTTAGGGTGGAGGAACTTGATTGGCCGCCATAGAGTCCTGACCTCAACCTCATATAACACCTTTGGGATGAATTTGAGCGTAGACTGCGAGCCAGGCCTTCTCGTCCAACATCAGCGCCTGACCTCACAAATGCACTGCCGGAAGAATGGTCAAACATTCCAATAGACACACTCCTAAACCTTGTGGAAAGCCTTCCCAGAAGATTTGCACTGTGCAAGAGCAGTAGCTCCAAAGCTTAGTAAATGAGCAAAAGCTCTACTGACTTCCATCATCCAATCATGTGTGAACAAAAATGCATTTATTTTTTATTTTTCCTTGCATGTGATTGGGTATTTTTTGTAAAGTGAAGCTTTTCCTCATGTACTAACCTCTGGAGCAACTGCAATTGCAGAATGCAACTGTCTATTCTCCTTTAGTAAATCAACCCCAAAGTCTTCCGGGGGCAGGGGGGGGGGGGTTTGGTTAGCAAGTAACAATGGCCCAGATTTAGAAAGCAATTGCGCCCGTGTAACCATAGGTTACACGGTGCATTTGCTTACTCGCTCCGGTGTAACGAATGCTCCTGATTAAGGAACCTCGTTACACCGGCTGCAGCCTAAAATCTGCGCGGCATAAGGCTCTTATGCCTCGCAGATTTTAGGCTGCATTCTTGCGGGGGCCGCTAGGGGGCGCTCCCATTGTGTATCAGCGTGTAGTATGCAAATTGCATACTACCACTGATTCACAAGCTTGCGCGGGCCCCGCGCAAGCCAGGTACGGAGTTTCCGTACGGCTACTTTAGCGCAAGGCTGCCCCTTCTAATAGCAGGGGCAGCCAATGCTAAAGTATAGCCGCCGCTCCCGCGCCGTGAAATTTGAATTTCACGGCGTTTGCGTAAGTGATTTGTGAATGGCGCTGGACGCCATTCACGTTCACTTTGAAGCAAATGACGTCCTTGCCGCAATGCACGTCGGGAAAGTTTCCCGACGGAGCATACGCTGTACGCTCGGCGCGGGAGCACGCCTAATTTAAATGATTCCCGCCCCCGGCGGGATCATTTAACTTGCGCGCGCTTACGCCGGGCAAATTTGCCGGCGCGCCCTCGCAGTTCACAGAGATACTGCTCCGTGAATCGAGGGCAGCGCAAAATATTTGCGTGGGAGCAGGGCAAAATCGTTGCCCTGTGCCCGCGCAAATAAAGCGCAAGCTATGCTGAATCTGGGCCAGTGCTTTTCCATTGGAGGAAGTTGAAAGGCAGAGCAACTGTAGCATTTTTGTGGACACTGTGGAGTTGATTTACAGAAGGCAAACAGACTGTGCACTTTGAAACATGCAGTTGCTTCAGAGCTTAGTAAAGCTTAGTAAATGAACAGAAGCTCTGCTGACTTCAATCATCCAACCATGTGCAATCAAATTTGCTGTTTTTTTTTTTTTGCAAGTGATTGGGTATTCTTTGCAAAGTGAAGTTTTACCTTGTTTACTAAGCTCTGGAGCAACTGCACTTTGCAAAGTGCAAACTCTTTTTCCCTTTAGTAAATCAACCCCTGATTGGCCATATCGGTCATTTACAGGCAAAAGTAAAAATAACAAATTGTTACAAACTGTTTGTAAATTTCTGGACAGTTACCAACCCTGCCTGCTCAAGAAATCTTACAACCAGAGGCCCGTTCACACGTGGGCAATTAGGAATCGCAGGCAGAACTGGTGCAATTCCACCCACGATTCCAAACTGCCCAACACGCATTTAGGTGCTATTTTTTCCAAATGGCCCCCCAAACATGGAGCGATTTTGCCAAGATTGTCATGCGACAAAACGCATGAGAATTGTGGCAAAACTTGCGTGTAAAAACATACCTGGCTCAGGGCCACATTTGTGTTCCCCCTAAGCCCCTTTTCCATGATAAACACTCATAGGGCAGCCCATTAACCACTTCAGCCCCGGAAAGGTTTTACCCCCTTAATGACCAGGAAATTTTTTGCGATACGGCACTGCGTTTCTTTTTGCACGAACGCGGGCATCACGCAGGCATGTGTCGCTGTACCCAAACAAAATTGATGTCCTTGTTTTCCCACAAATTATAAAAAAAAAATTGTTTTTATGGTATTTGATCACCTCTGCAGTTTTTATTTGTTGCACTAAAAACAAAACAAGACCGACAATTTTGAAAAAAAAAAAAATAATTTACTTTCTGCTATAATACATACCCCCAATTAAAAAACAAAAACAAATGTATTCATCAATTTAGGCCAATATGCCAATTCTTCTACATATTTATAGATAAAATCCCAATAAGCGTATATTGATTGGTTTGCACAAAAGTTATAGCATCTACAAACTATGGAATATATTTATGGATTTTTCCTTTTTTTTATTGTTTTTACTGGTAATGGTGGCGATCAGCGATTTTCAGCGGGACTGCGACATTGCAGCGGACAAATCTGATCCTAAATTACGCTTTTTGGGGACCAGTGACACCAACACAGTGATCAGTGCTAGATAAATACACTGATCACTGTATAAAAGGACACTGGCAGGGAAGGGGGTTAACATCAGGGGCGATCAAAGGGTTAAGTGTGTTCCCTGCAAGTGTTTTCTAACTGTGTGGGGGATGGACTAAAAGGAAGAACACCATAGGTGTGCGCAGCCTATTGCATTAGGGTGTGCACCCCAAAGTTCAAACACACATGCACAGTAGAGCAGTGGATGGTGTTAGGGATGAGATTGGTGTCAGTAGTTTTTGGTTTTTAATATTTTATTTTGTTATTTTTTAAAAATATATATATATATTTTTGCCATAAAAAATTTGCACTTGTAGTGCAAAGTGGATTTGCCTTTCGTAAATAACCCCCATAGATCACTGTTCCTGATTACTAGGAACAGAAGATCTCTGTGTACTTCCCTGTCAAAAGGGGGATCTGCCTTGTTTACATAGGCAGTTCCCTGTTCTGCCTCTCTGTGGAGCGATCGCAGGTGGTCGCCAGACCCACGGAATTGGCTTCACCTCTGTGGAGCGGGCACGCGTGCGCCCACAGTATCCAAGTACATTGTTTCGTGCAATAGAGTCGCCCTGTTGCAGTATATATGCGGTGGGCGGTCTAAACGTGGCTAAAGTGAATGGGCTGCCCTATGCACAAAACAACAGAATATCATGCAAAAAAAATCAAAAGCAAGAACACTCATTCCCGCTGCGCAATATGGGCCAGATCCACGAAGTGCAGTGCTTCTCTCCATCTGGCGTAGTGTATCTGAGATACACTACGCCGCCGTAACTTACATTTTTTTTGGGTATCCTCAAAGAATTTGGCGGCGTAGTGTAACTTAGGCGGCGTAAGGGCGCGCAATTCAAATGTATGCGATGGGGGCGTGTTTTATGTTAATACGTCGTGACCCAACGTAAATGACGTTTTTTTTAACGGCACATGCGCCGTCCGTGGGGGTATCCCAGTGCGCATGCTCGAAATTAAACCGGAACAAGCCAATGCTTACAACGGTGACGTCATTCTACGCAAAGCCCTATTCGCGAACGACTTACGCAAACGACGTAACATTTTCAAAATTCGACTCGGGAACGACGGCCATACTTAACATAGGATACGCCGCATATAGCAGGTGTAACTATACGCCGGAAAAAGCCGAACGCAAACGATGTAAAAAAATGCGCCGGCCGGACGTACGTTCGTGGATCGCCGTATCTAGCTAATTTGCATACTTGACGCGGAATTCGACAGAAACGCCACCTAGCGGCCAGCGTAAATATGCACCTACGATCCGACGGCGTACTAAGACGTACGCCTGTCGGATCGATCCCTCATTCAGTCGTATCTTGTTTTGTGGATACAAAACAAAGATACGACGCGGGAACTTTGAAATTATGCGGCGTATCAATAGATACGCCGGCGTAATTCGTTTGTGGATCTGGCCCTATGTAAACGTAGAGGAGAAATTACTTCTAGTTCCAAAACACGACTTGGTTATTATAATGAAGTCCCATGTTTTTTCTGTGTTATGCTGTAAATAGATTGCTTAAAACTAAAGACTATTTTAGCTCATTAGTGACCTTTTAAGAATACCATCAGCGGAGTCAGATTAAGCTGTACTAGGCTAATTATAACAAGACAGCTCGCACTTTCACAAGTGTATTAATTAAGAAGTGATTCTAAAACAAATAGTTTTATTTGAGAATAAAATAAAAGAAAGTTGACTCGAGTTGATTGAGTTCTCTGTTACAGTTCTTTGCTCGGAGCATTGGCTGAGATAGGGCAGTGTTCAGAAAAATACAGAAACCAAAGCTAAAGGAAAATAGAAATATATGCATAAGCATTAGCAGCTCTTTGTTATATGCCACGGCATGGGCATATAATTAAAACATTTGTGAAAATATAAAAAGAAGAAGAATCTTTCCGTTTAAGACAAATTAAAATATCTTTTTTTTTTTTTTATATTTTCACAAATTTTTACTTGTGTTTGTAGTGGTAGTAGGCATACCCTAAATCGAACCTGTACTTTGTGGTTTAAATTTATTGCCAACCTCTTCTGTTGAACATATTCTTCTTCCCGTCCTCCCTCGTCACTCCCTTTGGCAGATGGGAATGGGAGAGAGTCATGTGTAGTCAATACTTGGTGCTTAACCGCTTGAGGACCCCTTCACACCGATATACGTCGGCAGAAGGGCATGGCTGGGCACAAGCACGTACCTTTACATCGCCTTTAAGAGCCCAGCCGTGGTCCTGTGCTCCGTGACCGTGCCCGTGTCTGTGACCCGATCGCTGCCGGTGTCCCGCGATCGGGTCACAGCCCTGAAGAACGGGGAGAGGTAAGTGTAAACAAACCTTTCCCAGTTCTTTCTAGTGTGACTGCCACTGATCGTCTGTTCCCTGTCATAGGGAACGACGATCAGTGACATCACACGCCAAGCCATGCCCCCACACTGTAGTAATCACTCCCTAGGAAACACTTAACCCCTTCAGCGCCCCCTACAGGTTAACCCCTTCACTGCCAGTGTCATTTTCACAGTAATCAGTGCATTTTTATAGCACTTTTTGCTGTGAAAATGACAATGGCCCCAAAATAGTGTCAAAAGTGTCCGATGTGACCGGCGTAATGTCACAGTCACGATAAAAATCGCTGATCGTCGACATAACTAGTAAAAAAAAAAAGATCCATAAAAATGCCATAAAACTATCCCCTATTTTGTAGATGCTATAACTTTTGCGCAAACCAATCAATAAACGCTTATTGCGATTTTTTTACCAAAAATATGTAGAAGAATATGTATCGGCCTAAACTGTGGAAAAAAAAGCTTTTTTATATATCTTTGGGGGATATTTATTATAGCAACAACTAAAATATATTACATTTCTTTTTAAATTGTCGCTTTATTTTTGTTTATAGCGCAAAAAATTTAAAAACGCAGAGGTGATCAAATATCACCAAAAGAAAGCTCTATTTGTGGGGAAAAAATTACGTCAATTTGGTTTGGGAGCCATGTCGCATGACCGCGCAATTGTCAGTTAAAACGACACAGTGCCGAATCGCAAAAAGGGGCCTGGTCCTTTAGCTACAAAATGGTCCGGGGCTTAAGTGGTTAAAGCGGTACAAAAACTAAAACTATGCAATATACTGCAGCTTTTCAATCATCAGACATGGTAGTTTAATTCGTTTTTCTTTTCTTAGGCTTTTAACTTCTCTTTTCACCGGGTGATCTGGCCAGTAGAGTGCCTCACTCAGGATGAAGGCGATACAGCAAACAGTTTTTTTTGGGGGGATAAATGTTTTACCTAAATAAATAAAAGCTTATTATTTTAAGCATCCCTGCTAGTGGGGTAAATGATTTGTCTCATCTCTGTAACTGATACATTCTGCTGGAGAGATTGTTCTTTTGAAAAAAAAAAAAACAGTCTTAGTGGCTCGATAACCAGGTGAAAATGGGAGAAAGATAGCCTAAAAAAGAAAATGAGGCAACGTGAAAAGGGTGCAGTATGGCAGTGGTCATCAACCCTGTCCTCAGGGCCCACTAACAGGCCAGGTTTTATGTATTACCTTGGGGAGATGCAGACTAGAATATTGCAATCACTGAGCAGCCAATGATATCACCTGTGATGTATTTCAGTCATCTTGCAAACCTGGGCTGTTAGTGGACCCTGAGGACAGGGGTTGATGCCCACTGCTGTATGGGACTTTGAATAAAGCTGAATAAAGCTAGGGTCATATGCCTCCATCCCTATATACTGTATGGGATTAAAAAAGAGGAGTTAAGACTTTAACTGAAGCATGCAGCTACAATTTGGTAAAATAATCAATGTATGATAAGTTGTTTATTAATTGATATATGTACACATATTTCATCATAGCAAAATACAGTAATAAATTACGGATGTTAACCACTTTGCATCAGGCCAATTGTCAAAAGACGGTTGCAAGGTGGCTCTCAATTGCCGGGAGGACGTCTATTGACGTTCTCCACTCCTCCGTCCACTGGGGGGCGCGCAAGTGGCGCCGGCAGCGCGCACGCGTTCCCGCGGCATCACTGAAGTGCCGATGCGCGTGCCTGGCGGCCGCGATGTCAGCCAGGCACCCGCGATCGGCGGATACACAGACAAGGACGTGGATCTGTGTGTGTAAACACACAGTTTCACGTCCTGTCAGGGAGAGAGGAGACCGATCTGTGTCCCTTGTACATAGGGACACAGCATCGGTCACCTCCCCAGTCAGTCCCCTCCCACCACAGTTAGAAACACTCCCAGTTTACAGATTTAACCCCTTCCTCGCCCCCTAGTGTTAACCCCTTCACTGCCAGTCACATTTATACAGTAATCAATGCATTTTTATAGCAGTGTTCGCTGTATAAATGTGAATGGTCCCAAAAATGTGTCAAAAGTGTCCGATATGTCCACCGTAATGTTGCAGTCCCAATAAAAATCGCAGATCGCCGCCATTACTAGTAAAAAAAACTAAAACTAAAAAAAAAATCATAATTCTGTCCCCTATTTTGCAGGCGCTATAACTTTTGCGCAAACCAGACACTTTTTGCGTTTTTTTTTTTAATAAAAATATGTAGAATAATACGTATCGGCCTAAACTGAGAACATTTTTTTTTTAAATTGGGATATTTATTATAGAAAAAAGTAAAAAATATATATATTTTTTTTTCAAAATTGTCGCTCTTTTTTTGTTTATAGCGCAAAAAATAAAAACCGCAGAGGTGATCAAATACCACCAAAAGAAAGCTCTATTTGTGGGAAAAAAAGGACGTCAATTTTGTTTGGTAGCCACGTCGCACGACCGCGCAATTGTCAGTTAAAGCGACGCAGTGCCGGAAGCTGAAATTTCGCCTGGGCACGAAGGGGGTTTATGTGCCCAGTAAGCAAGTGGTTAAAAGAAGATTTGTAACATATTGAACTTTTTGATCCACATCAGCATAATACAGCAAAGTATTATTCAAGATTACAAAACATTCATGTATGTAGTTGTAAAATGTAAACACATGATTATGACAACACTGCATCCAAAAATCTCAACGTGTTTCGTGGATTCCCTTCACTACCTCAGGAGCAGATGTGCAAAAATAAATCAGCTATGAGTCCAAAATGTAGTACTGAAAACTGAAGGTTCACTAGTGACGTCTGTTTCCGGGAGCTATGGCAGTTTGGCCCGTGACGTGAAGCCAAAAAATACAAACAAACGAACATACAGGGGAATATAATCCCCATATTGTGATGCAATAAACAACTCCAAGGGGTTTTGTATAGTCCTGAATATAAAAACCATGATCCATCATGGTGCACAGTATAGAGAAAGGGAGTCACCGCTCAAGACAAAAGATTTGAATGATGAACCTCTTCACCGGATCTGAAGCCACAGGTGCACGCTGGCAATGCATATAGCAATGCGAATGAGAGGGAATGTCTGGATAGCCGCACTCCGAAAATATTGCCTTTATTAATAAAACAGGATCACGAAATACATGCCACAGCAGACAGGATACCAGCTTACGCGTTTCAAACTATTACATAGTGCTTAATCACAAAAACGAGAACTAAAAAAGTATTAGATATCTTTTTTGGTTCTCGTTTCTTTTTTTAAATCCAACACAATTTTATTTAGTTTGCAGAGGTACAAGGCATTACAAAGTCCCCTCGACATTTCGGGGACAGGTATAGAAAAAAAGATAAAAAATGGCAAGTACAGACAAAGCATCCATAATCTGGAGGTAGACCCCCCCCCCCCAAACAGTCCAAGCATCACCCTCCTGGCATTTATCATAATCCACGCCTCACCCAACATTGATGCCCAGTAGCCTATCCATCACCAAATCCACCGGGGCCAGACCCGGTACATCCAACCACTTTGCCCACAGCTTCTCAAACTTGTGGGCATTACCCCTGTGCTGATAGATCATTTTCTCCATCCTCAACACTGTTTGGTTCTCGTTTCTAATATTGTCTTGTTCCCCTGCCCAGACATGGGTTTATTAGTCAGATGCTGAGAATATCATAGTGTGTATTACCATTCCATATGTCCCACGTCTGGGCCTACTTGGCCACTGGGTATGCTTCCCGAATATTTACAAAACTGACAATTGTTATCGTTGGCATGATGTTACGAACACTGCAATTAGCTTTAGGTCATGTAAATGCTGATCAGGATGCCCTTGCGGCTCTGCACTTTGTTTTTAAGTATTTGTTCATCTGATTTTCACTGTGCAGGGCTAAATTGTTCGCACTCTCTTTATTATCTTATTTTACGACCATGTTTGTGCATGTTTGTGGTGATTGTTACCTGTATTTGTCTTTTTTGCGATAATAAAGGATTGAATTAATATTGTCTTGTTCCTAATCTTATCAAGGCGATGTCTATGGGTCACCAGTAGACACCAGTAAGGCAGTAGACAGCAGATACTGTGTCTGGTTTCAACCTTAGTATGTCTTCACCTAGTCACAAAATTGTACCCCTTTTAAGTTTAAGTGCCTATAGATATTACATAAAATGTTCCTAATCTTGTCAGTCTGATGTCTATGGCCAGAGATATATGGCCAGCTGTAGCAATGTCAAGTTTCAATGTGTGCCATAAATTTCCAGCAGATATTTGGTTTCAAACTTAGTATATCTTCTTCTAGTCACAACATTTTACCACTTTTAGGTTGATGTGCCCATAGATATTTCATAAAATGTTCCTAATCTTGTCAGTCTAATGTCTATGGGTCACCAGTAGACACCATGGACCAAGCTTGTCAGAGAGAGAGAGAGAGAGAGTAGTTAGAGAGGTTGGATGTCTCAAGATGGTTGCATTGTGTCTACATTTCAGACCTCCTTCTGATGTCTATGTTGGCTTTTAAGGGAAAGATAATGAATATTTTACAAATCTACTTTATCCCAACTCACAAGCTTCATTTCTTTAATTTTAGACAAGCTCTGAGGCCTTACTAGTCATTCATATGGTCCTCTGTGGCCAGTTGTGGCTCCTCAACCCCTTAGCTTGTTTAACTGTCAGCAATCAGCATCTTGACTTCCCAAGATGTTCCAAGTGGTCTGCTTAAGACATACCTGCCACTTTATTCATCTAAGCCTTGTCACTTTTTTATTTTTTTTAAACAAAGAGCACTTTCTTAAGGGAAATAGTGTTTTAATATAATTGCCATCCACTGTATATAAAAGAATTTTCATTTAGGGAATTCCATTGGAATCTTTACAAAGCACTTAAACTGACATGTCTTGTCTATTTGTACTGCTAAATTAAATTTCACTTTGACAGCTGACCACCCAGACTGACTGCAAGAGACCAATTTGTTCTTTGAACTGCCGTGACATGGGAGACATTTTATCTCCGAACATCATAGTTTGCAGATTTCTCTTACAAATATCCCTTAGCAGGCGTCAGGAGTTTTTGCGAATGCATTTTTTTTATCCTCTATTGACATTCCTTTGCTGTGTTGAAGTTGTGAGGTGTTGAAAGGCGAGTTTTAGCTTGATTAATGCAGCCTTTGAGAATGAATGTAAACTTCTTGGCAGCGTGTCCCTAAAGATGTTTCATTTCCTTCCCAGATCCAGTAGAGTAAACAGGTAGGCTTGCCAGAAAAGTGTTTGAGTCGAGGTAGAAAAGTATTCTGCTGACATAAAAAAAAAGAAGATTATTACAGTCTCTTTCTCTCTCGCTCTCTGTTAATAAAAAGATGAACATTTTTACATAGATTTTTGTACATTCGCTAAGTGTCTGGCTCAACAGTAGAGGAATGTCACCTTGTAAGCGCCTTAAGTTGGACAACCATGACTACGAACCACGTGGATCGTCTTGTAAATCTGTGATCAAGATATTAGTGCTAAAGTGAATCGAAATCCAAGAACAAAAGTATACCAGCCCTTAGATGTGGTTCCTGAATTAATTTGCTTTTGTCAGGCCATTTTCTTCATTTTTACCTGATAATCTTACAGGTAATGCATTTTCTGTCCTAAGGTGACAACACTCACTCACTGTATAAAATCTTTGAAATAGCAGCATTGTTCATTTAAGTATATCACCTTTGAACTGTTTCAATAAAGGTCTAATGTTTGTCTGTTAAAATATGTTGAAAAAAGGCAACAATTATGCACAAATTTTGCACAAAATTTGATTTGTTTCAGATTCATTTGTTAAGTTAACCATTTTGTTTCGTCCTATAGGATCCACCTCCAACTAACCCAAACACAAAAGGTAGGAATCATCATCTTATTTCACTTTTATATCGTAAAGGGGTTGTAAAGGTTGGTGCTTTTTCACCTTAATGCATCCTATGCATTAATGTGAAAATACACCTGGCTGTCACAGGTCTCCCAGCCCCCCCCCCCCCCCCGTTTTACCTACATGAGCCAGTTCACCTGCTCGGCTCATCCCCGGTGACTTCTTCTCCACGGTGTCTTGGTGTTGATTGGATAGATTGATAGCAGCGCAGCCATTGGCTCCTGCTGCTGTCAATCAAATCCAAAGACGCGGCCGCTGGGGGGGCGGGGCCGAGTCATACACTCGGTGGTTATGGACGCCGACTGTGTGACACGGGAGCGCGCCCTCAAGGTAACCCCCCTGGGAGAAAGCTTCCCAGAGGGGGTCAGCTATTGCAGAGGGGAGCCGCAAGAACCGCTATGGGACCCCAGAAGAGGATGATCGGGGGCCACTCTGTGCAAAAAACGAACTGCACAGTGGAGGTAAGTATGACATGTTTGTTATTAAAAAAAAAAAAAAAAAAGTTTTACAACCACTTTAATGTATTAATTGCAATATGTTTCCATTTCATATGTAGTACATAAAAAAAAATGTTATTGCAACATAAAAACAAAATGGATCCAAATCAATTTGGATCATGCGTTATGTTGTTACGTTATTTGGGATGCATCAAACATTAACAAAAGGCCCAAACTATTATGTAATTTCATCTGAATTAAACAAATGAATTCAAATTTGTGTTTCAATATTATGTATTTGTTAAGATTCATTACTATTGTAATTCAGAGATTTGGAAGCTTCTGAGTCTCCAAATAACAAAAATCTTTTCAGAATTTCGATTTGAAACAAAATAATCGCAAAATGCCTAAAAACAATTACTTGTTTACATAATTGCATTGCATTTATTATACCACACAAAAGCTGCAGTTACAGCAGATCTAAAATATAAAGATGCGTTGCCCTTCCGTGTGTTCCTTGCAGCAAAGGCCAGTTATAGGTGAGGGCAGTGGCCATTTGTTTGTGCTGTTGAAATACTGGTGAGGGGACACACTGGACATCTTTGCTATCATGGTGCTATGTGCTGGGTGCCCAGTGTGTCCCTGTGCCTTTAAGGAGGATTGGGCTTGCTCCAGGCTCACATGCCCTCTATCTATCCATTATAATGCATATGCTTTCAACTGGTAGAGACATCAAAATTTAGTAAGGACAACAGAAAATACCAGGTTGCCTTGACGGGACTTACTTACACATTTATTTGCAAATGTGTGCAGACTAAATCCCTGTTTTTAACGCAAACTGTTAGGCCCCGTACTCACGACCAAACATGTCTGCTGAAACTGGTCCGCGTGTAGGCCCGAGCGGACCATTTTCGGGCGGATCGGACAGGTTTCCAGCGGACAACTGTTTCCTGGACTTGCTTTAAAACAGTCCGCTGGAAACCTGTCCGCCCGGACATGTACGGTCGTCTGTACAGACCTACCGTACATGTCCTGCCGCCCGCCATCCCTCGCATGCGTCGAATGACTTCGACGCATGCGTGGAAGCATTTTAAAGGCATGCCGCCCACGTCGCCGCGTCATTGTCGCGGCGACACCGCGTCATCGACGCGGCGACACCGCGGACACGCCCCGGACCTCTGTTCGATGGTGTGTACAGCCATCTAACAGAAGTCCCCGGGCAGTCCCCGGGCAGACATGTCCGATGAAAACGGTCCGCGGACCGGTTTCATCGGACATGTCTGCTCGTGAGTACTCGGCCTAAGACGGAAAAATTACGTTGTTTGCAGGCTGGTCTGCAACGTAGAGAGCGTCCTGACTCTCCTGCAGGAAGTGAGGATTTCTCGGAAGAAATAAGGACATTTAAAAGCAAAATGGAAGGATGAGGTAAGTAAAGGAGGACTGCACTAAGGTAAAGCAAGCTATTTAGGGATTTTTTTTTTTACCTTTACAACCCAATTAAGCAATTGATTTAATAGAATAACAACAGAATAGGAAATAAAATGAAACTGTATCCACTTTGAACGTCCAGTCGCATGCAGGTTCATTTAGAGCATCAGCCAACATAAAATTGTTGGGCTATCCAAGACGACATATAGTGCCTTGAAAAAGTATTCATACCCCTTGCCATCTTCCACATTTTGTCATGTTACAACCAAAAATATAAATGTATTGTTTGGGGAAATTATTTGATAGACCAACACCAAAGTGGCACATTATTGTGAAATGGAAGGAAAATGATAAATGGTTTTCAAATTGTTTTACAAACAAATATCTGAAAAGTGTGGCATGGATTTGTATTTAGCCCCCTTTACTCTGATACCCCTAAAATCTAGCGAAAACAAATTGCCTTCAGAAGTCACCTAATCTGTGAAGCCCTCAGAGGTTTGTTAGAAAACCCAAGTGAACAAACAGCACTATGAAGGCCAAGAAACACACCACACAGGTCAGGGATAAAGTTGTGGAGAAGTTTAAAGCAGGGTTAGGTTATAAAAAAAATCCAAAGCTTTGAACATCTCATAGAGTATGGTACAACTACAAACCTACCAAGACACGGTTGTCCACCTAAACTGACAGGCAAGGAGAGCATTAATCAGAGAAACATCCAAGAGGCCCATGGTAACTCTGGAGCAGCTGCAGAGATCCACAGCTCAGGTGAGGAGAATCTGTCCACAGGACAACTATTAGTCGTGCACTCCACAAATCTGGCCTTTATGGAAGGGTGGCAAGAAGAAAGCAATTGTTGAAAGAAAGCCATAAGAAGTCCTATTTGAAGTTTGTGAGAAGCCATGTGGGGGACACAGTAAACATGTGGAAGAAGGTGCTCTGGTCAGATGAGACCAAAATGAAACTTAGTGGCCTAAAACCAAAATGCTATGTGTGGCAGAAAACTAACACTGCACATCACCCTGAACACACCATTTCCACCGTGAAACATGGTGGTGGCAGCATCATGTTGTGGGGATGCTTTACCTCAGCAGAGACAGGGAACCTGGTCAGAGTTGATGATGGATGGAGCCAAATACAGGGCAATCTTTGAAGAAAACCTGTTAGAGACTGCAAAAGACTTAAAACTGGGGTGGAAGTTCTTCTTCCAGCAGGACAACAAACCCAAACATACAGCGAGAGCTATAATATAAATCTACGATTTGGAGTTGCTAAGGTTTAGTGGGGAAAAGTAGGGTTTGAGGTGAAATGGAGAGATTGGTTAAAGTTCAAACAATCACTTGGATTGGCCGAAAAGATGAGAGCATAGTGGGCTAGAAGGTAAGGGGAGAGAGGTGGTAGACAGGACATGAGGTGGGAGGTTGGAGAGGAGATGGGGGGCGGTTGAGGGGGATAAGATAGGGAGGTACCTAATATATTGTACTATGTGCAATAATGCCGAATGGGGCATTATGGCTTTTGTTGAATTGTGTATGTTAATTAAAACCAATAAATAAAAGAATGGTCTAATCAAAGTCCAAACCTAAATCCAATTGAGAATCTGTGGCAACACTTGAAAATTGCTGTTCACGG